>NC_042305.1:5939404-6196904 GCF_901000725.2 Takifugu rubripes
TCGAATGCCCTGTTGACACCAATATCTAGCGGCTGGAGTTCCTTTGTTAATCCACTTCTTGCTTTGTTTCCTCGGAAGCTCCGTTGAGTCTTCTTTACCTGGCGCAGGTCGTCTTGTTGCTTCCTCCACTTCCGCACCATTGATTCGTTCACGTTAAATTCTCTTGCCGCTGCTCTATTTCCGTGTTCAACTGCGTGACTGATAGCCTTCAGTTTGAACTCTGCGTCGTAAGCGCGTCTCTTGCAAGGAGCCATTTTGGGGTCTTTACAGACAGAAATGGTTTGGGACTGAATTTACTGCTGTTACCTCGGCCACGCCTACTGACTACGGTAGCCGCGATTAACCAATATTACCGTAATCCATACAAAAGGCGCTCTGGGCCTTATAGTCGTGAAAATACGGTACCTCAGAAGTCAGCCCTTGGAATGACATCACAGTTGATTTTTCAGCATTTCAGTTATAATGTCGGAAAACAAGATAGCAACCTCCACGAAAATGATTCTAGCGTTTACCTTTTCCGAATATAATGTGTTTATTTTTCACACTCAGGGGAGCCATCTTTGAAAGCCAAATCAGGGGTAATGAAGAATCTCCGAATTTCAGAGTAGGAATTCCAATCTCCAGCTAAAACATCGGACTTGAAACTCAGAAATTCCGTCTTCCAAGTACAAATGGAATGCAGCATATGCTCTACTGTATTTTGAATGTGGTGGCCGTACCAAAATTTGGCCAGACTTTCTTGCATCTCCTTTAAATCCTTTTAAATTTGTTTCCACCTAAACACATTTGTATTGGTGGTCATACATTCTTTAATAGTCAATTTTCAGTAAGCTCGTCGGTAAATTATATTCATAGATTGACTAACAAGGGTTTATAAGTTTATTTGGTTATATCCCAGTCACCTCTTAAAGGTTGTATCAGTGATTTTTTGCAAAAGAAAATTGTTCACTTACAGAAGATCTTTCCTCACAAACTGTTAGCAACTTGTCTCATGAACAGAGAGTGAAATACTTTGAGCTTTTATGGACAGTAGGACCTGCATTGACCAGAGACACATAAATAAACTATTATGAACCTACCTGTTCCCCAAACCACTGGAAAGTGGTCCAATTAATCAGAGTGCAGGACATGGTTTCTGCATCTGTTATATTTCAATAATGACATCAAATCACTGATACAAGCTTTAATGTTTAAAATACAAAACAGGTCTTCTTCTCCTTCTTTTTAAAAGAGTACTATTAATTACATTTAATCAGAATATGAAGAAAATTATTTTTGTAAAGTAATTGACTTGTCACATAATGGTTACAGACTATTTGCCTTTAAGGGTTATTGCAGGTTTATGGTTACCCACAGGACTGCTTGAGCCATGACATTATTTATTTAAAGTTGATGCATAATGTAGCATAATGAGAATCACCCAAAGTTATTCTGATGTTTGGACTTACTCTATTGTCTCCTGATGGAGCAACTGGATCCATCATCCATGATCCAAACCTTGATCCAGATGACTTGATAGTGACTGGCTCAGCTATACCAGTTAGTTTCCCACAAACTGAAACACAAATATGGTTAAATATGGTACAGCATTCATAACTGTAGCAATACCTATGTTGTCATACACCGTAATAATAAATAATACTTATGATAGCTTAATAACAACAGTATTTATTTTTAAAGATGTGACTAACAGTTTATTGGAACTAACAATAGGCAGAACAATAGAAATAACTATTTATACAATATAAAAACTATTTAATGTAACGTTTTAAAAAATTCAAAGACCATGCCAATGCCAAGAAGTTGGCACATCCATTTTTTATCAGTTATTTGTAAAATTGAGTTTAAAAGCAATAGGCAGTCAATGCAGATTTTATGTTATGGCTATGCATTTTCAGCTGTCAGTAAAACAAATTTTCCGTCTGTTGTGGTTTTTTTTGGATTTTTTTTTTAATTTTTTTCCTGGTGGGAGTTTTTTTCCCCCCAGTTTTGCTTCTGCACAGATACATTTTAATCTCATTATGGCAAAAGGCTAAAACAACTTTATTTTATTAAAAGCAGGAAGTGGTTCAATATGATGACGGTAACATTTTTGTTGCTTTTATTAACAGTAAATGGGGGGGGGGGGGGGGGTGATCTTTTTGCATACCCAGTTTCTGCATGCAGGCCCGCAAACGGTCTTCCAAACTTATCACTCGACTATGAAGCTCTTGGTAATCCAAACCTCCAAGTTGTTCCTGCAGCATTCCAAGCAACTCCGTAACATTTGCTGTTTCCTCCTTAAATTGTTTAACCAGAAGTGTGTCAGCCTTGTATGACTCCAGGACAGGGATTAGTGGATGTAGCTCCTCCATTTTTGCTTTGATGGACTGAGAAAATATAAATGACCATGATGCTTTCATGAAAACCTAAAAGGTGTAAACGTATGTAAAAGCAGACACATGTACTGGCCATTTTCAGACTAACAAGTAAAAATGTCATCACAACAGTGGAATACCATAATATTTACCTTGTACTGCCTGGCAGAGTTGCTTTCATGGTCATCTTCTACCTCCTTGAATTTGTTTTCCATATTCTTTAGCTGAAATTCCATATTTTCGACAAACTTCAGGTCTCTTTTGGTCCTTTGGTCAAGAATATCAATGGAATGACTCATATTCTGAACCTGAAGAACACAAAACAAATTGTTTAAAAGTACTGGTACAGCATATTTCACACATGACAACAATAAAAAACTACCACATTCACCTTCTCTCTCTAGCGTGACATAAAAATACCTTTTTAAGCAGTTGTTTCAGTTGTTGAGTTCGAGCATCTCTGGAACAAACAGTCTGCTGAGGGGCAACCACTGTACAAACACAGCGACCATCAGAATCTTGAGCTGAACTGTAAATCTGCCAACTTTCCTCAGGGACTGAAGGGCCAACCTGTTTAAAATCAATTAAAAGTTGGTCAGTGCATTAAACCAGATATCTGCTGACCATTGTGGACACCTCCATTAAGAAAAAAATTCAGGGAATTTTTACATCCTGACATTGAACATCATGTTGCATAATACTGAAAAATCTCAACTGTCAACAAAAGGATCTGCTGCCATCTCCCACTACCTGTTAGCACAGTGCTGACTGTTCATGACTGAACATCAGGCAGAAGGGTCTTATGCAATGGCAATTGTTAGCAACTATTTAATACTAACCCTTGTGTAATGTTCATATTGTTGTTACTAAGCCAGCGTTTGTGGGTCTGATGGACCCGTTGCATTTTGTGGCTTTTAATGCCTCACAATCAAACACTTTTATGTTAAAATTATGTTTTATGTTAAAATACTGAACAGTTTACCTTATCCCAATTACAAGCAGTATAAACAATATATATGGTTAATATTTGTCCTTTACCTTTGTTAGGTCACATTTATAACTTATTATTTAAAACATAATAAAGAAAATCAATTAAAATCAAGATATGAGTGGAAACAAATTTACAAGTGAAGCAAGGTTTTTCAAAACTACTGACTTTTATTTCTTTGAACTTAAAATTTAACACATTCAGGTGCACAACACAAGCTGGGTTCCACAGACCCGAATACCACACAAGGGTTAAAAGTCCACATTCCTGATGGGTTATAGTTAATGGGTGTCTCACTGTGACAGCAATTGCCATAATACATTGCATGCACTTCATTCTGTTGGTAATCAGGCCTAAGTCAAGAAAGTGAGCCAGAACTCAAGCCATTTCCTTCAGCCATTTGCCATATTGCCAATACCAGGTTTTAGAGCCTGACTGATGTGACCTTCGAACTTGGGATGCAACTTCTTAGACTCCACCTGGAGAGATAAGTCTTGACTGGAGAGACAACCTGCTGACCTGCTTCATTGGCTGGATCCGGAGAATGGTGTTGGTAGGTTGAGTGTAGGTAGCAATCATTGGAGTGCAGGGGAGTTGAACAGGCTTGGCTCCAGGTCTTGGGAGTGTGACAGATGAATGCTTTCGAGAACGGGCAGGAAATCCAATGCTAGGAAGATGATGATTACTTGATGATAATCATGTGCATTACATTCAGGCCATGATCAAGATTGCCAAAGGACATCACACAGTATTCATAATGTCCTGTGGGGACATTGTATCAGAAGGGGAGATGAGTGGAAGACTGCTATCAAATATGGTGGTAAGCATTTTGAAGATCCAGCTTGGTAAATATGATGCCACATTGAAACCACATTATCTTTCTGGTCCCTGGTAATCAATGTAAGGTCTCAAATGACTACCCTTTTTGTTGCTGGTCTTGTTTGTGCCAGTACCAAGGTAATTGTTACCAAGGTCTTGAGCAGGAACTAGGTGTGGCATATGAACCCACCTGAGCCCCAATTGTCCAGTCACCCTCATCAATGATAAACGCATCAGTCCCAGGAAGGAGGTGCTGGGAAGAGGAGCTTGAAGGAGTGATCTAAATTGCAGGGAGGTTGCAGAAATCTTGGGCTTACCGGGATCACCAGTATTTTGCTGGGCAAGAGACATGTTTTCCCTCTTCCTGGGGGAGATGTGCTCCAGCCTCACAGACTAAGGCTTCTCTGCGGGGGTTGTGACATTGGTGCTTGTTGGAGAACTGATGGTGGTGGTGGTGGTGGGCAAGATAGACAATGGTGGCAGTCAGCTTCTGCAGATGTGCTAGCATTTTCCCATTGGCCTCTGCAGTCTGTCTTTCTTCTGAGGCAGCAGTCGATATTATTGCCCTGTGCTTCTGTAATATTTACTACTCTTGACGATTGAAGCAAAAAAGAGGCATCATGCACATCACATATTTTAAATACATATAACACTTGTATAACTGTTTCATGTCAGTCCTCCTTTTTTCCAACTGTCATTTATCAAAACAAGCAAAAAATAATTTCTCATTTGCAGATTTGGTCAGGGGTGAGTATTGCGTCACTTCCTGTCTTCTCAATCGTTCGTTGGTTGCATTGTGCACGGGGTGCTGTATTCACTTAATATTGAACACTTGGTGTGTTGTATTCACTTTACTTAAAATTTTGAACACTTGGGACATTCTAGTCACCTGATATCAACAGTGAGAAACAACCCATATTAAACAAATACAGGGCTTCGCCGATTACTAGCATTAGCGTGGCCTCACCGTCTGTTTCACCCGGTGTCTTTGTCTGTTCAGCGTGTGAAATGTTTAGTTACTCCTCTGCCTCCCTTAGTGAAGGGAATAGGTGCAGAAAGTGTAGTTTATTTATGGCTATGGAGGCTAGACTTAGCGAGCTTGAGACACGGTTCCGCAGCTTGGAGTTAGCTGGAGTTGCATCAAGTAGCCAGGATAAGCTAGCTGCTGCGGAGATGCCTAGCGTAGCTTCAGCTAGCGGTCCCCCGGCTGGGTGACGGTTCGCAGGAAGCGTAGCCCAAAACAAAGGCCCACGGTGCACCACCAACCGCTTCCCGTGGCTAACCGCTTTTCCCCACTCGGCGACACACCCGCTGAGAAACCAACCCTGGTAATTGCCGACTCTGTTTTGCGCAACGTGAAGCCGACTCCAGCGACCATAGTCAAGTGCATTCCGGGGCCAGAGTGGGCGACATAGAAACAAATTTATGGCTGCTGGCGAGATGTAATCGTAAATTTGGTAAAGTTATTATTCACGTCGGAGCCAACGACACCCGGCTTCGTCAGTCGGAGGTCACTAAAATTAACTTGGAGTCGGTGTGTAACTACGCAAAAACGATGTCGGACTCCGTAGCATTCTCTGGTCCCCTCCCCAATCTGGCCAGCGATAAGATGTTTAGCCGCATGTCATCGCTTCGTCGGTGCCCCGAAAACCAGGTAGCCTTTATAGACAATTGGAGCACTTTTTGGGGAAAACCGGGTCTGATTAGGAGAGACGGTGTCCATCCCACACGAGATGGTGCTTCTCTCATTTCTAGTAATTTGGCTAATTTTATTAGACCCAAAGTGACCTGACAATCCAGGGTCCAGACCAGGATGCAGAGTTGTAGTCTTACACACCTCTCTGCTGCTTCCATAGAACCCTCATCCACCAACAATAATACGTATATTTAACACTATAGAGGTAGTCTCTGTTCCACGTGTGGCAGCATGGAGTTCATGCGCTGCCGATCACCTTAATTGTTCAGGCAGTTGCAGCTGTGGCGTTCCCCTTAAAAGGAAACTGTGCTGCACTGGCTGCTCTTGTTGTCGAGCTTTTGGGTGCCTTTGGTTCGTCGGCTGTTTGGCCCTGCTAGCGGGAACGCTGTGGTGGCTCGGTGTGCGTCTCCATTTTAGAGATTTCTTTCCCTTACCTGACGGTACGTAGCGGCTGCTTTTAGCCTCACCATATGGGGAATTGTCAGCAACCTAAAATTGCTTTCTCTCTTAACAGAAATTGTTACAGGTGCCGGCTCTAGTGCGCTTTCCTCCCGTTGCCGTTGGCCGGCTGCTGTTTTGCCCTCCGCATCGCGTTTATCGCGTATGCTCCCGGCTGTCACTCCTGTCTACCTCTGCGAGGTATCATCGTGTGGGGTCCAATCTAAAGTGCGAGTGTGTGAGTGAACTGAAACTAGGATTGCCTTTATTTTGGGTTTAATGTTTTGTTGCGGGGGTTACTTTGCATGTTTATTTGGGTTTGACTAAGTGTGCTTTTTGCTCGTGTGGGTTATTTTTGCATGTTATTTGGATTTGATTAATTGTGTTATTTGTGTGCTGTGTGGGTTATTTTTGTATGTTTATTTGGGTTCTATTATTGTGTACGTTTTCTGTTATTTTCTAAGTGGTGCCGATCCTACCCTGTGGGGTGCAGGTGTTTTAAAGATAATTGATAAATCTTGAATATGAATTTAATATCTGCACGTTGAGTGTGTGTGAATGGGTGTGTGAGAGTATTTTAGCAATTGTTGTTAGCGGATATCCGGAAATAAAGGTATTTAATTTTGCACATTGGACCAGTCTCTTATCCTCATTAGAAAACACTTGTGCGGCCTTGATGATAATTCTCCAGGTGGAATTCCTGGGGTGGCGTTGTCGACTTAGAAAGGAGATATACCGAGCCCCGTCTGGGCCCCGCCACACAAGCATAGCTGAATCTTACCTGTCTAGGAGAAAATTAGCAACTTCTGTGTCGGTCTTTATATTCTTCTCCATATTCAGCCATCCCCATCTTTCAAAGGCATCTTCTATGCGGTTCATTCTTTGATTCTGACTTTGTCATGTCATGTCAGACACTGGTGATTCAAAATGTTTGTAGCAGCAGCTGAGTGCTAACTGACAACCTGAGTGCTGAAATGTTTTTGATTTTTTACATATGGCTCCTTTAAACTTCCTTATGGTAAACTCACACTAGGCAATCATACCATGACCAAGCATGTTTGGGTTAATTGTTTGGCTAGAGTGAAAGCAGAGTCACATTTTGCTGTCACTGCACACCTACTCGGCATGACATGGTGGAAGAAAGTTTTGAGAAAAATTAAAAAACAGTCATCCGTGTTTTCACGTTGCATTAACCACATGTAAACAATGGGCCAGATTCACGAAGCGTTCTTACGAACAAATTTGTTCTTAAGTCCCACTTACGAACAGTTGACGAAGATTGTGGCATTCACCAATTTCTTCTTATCCTGGATTTATTCGTAGGTAAGAACAAATCCTACGAACACTCAGGAGTACTCTTGCGCACATTTCAGTGCCGACATGTTGGCATGGTTGTGTTTTCTTCTCTTGTGCAGTTCAATAAAATTCAATATTACAATGATAATTCTGTCATATTTATTTATTTATTTGTTTATTTCCTATTTTTGGTGATTTACGGAGAATTTTAAAATTACGTAAATGTGCCAATGACTTAACATTAATCAACCAAATTGGAAACCATGCCAAAACTGTCTTTTTATTTGATTTTATCTTGATTTATTTTATTAGGGGATCGAGGATATTCCCTGGTTGTTGACACCACTGAGGGTTATTTTTGTATGTTTATTTGGGTTCTATTGTGTATGTTTTCTGTTATTTTCTAAGTGGTGCCGATCCTACCCTGTGGGGTGCAGGTGTTTTAAAGATAATTGATAAATCTTGAATATGAATTTAATATCTGCACGTTGAGTGTGTGTGAATGGGTGTGTGAGAGTATTTTAGCAATTGTTGTTAGCGGATATCCGGAAATAAAGGTATTAATTTTGCACATTGGACCAGTCTCTTATCCTCATTAGAAAACACTTGTGCGGCCTTGATAATTCTCCAGGTGGAATTCCTGGGGTGGCGTTGTCGACTTAGAAAGGAGATATACCGAGCCCCGTCTGGGCCACGCCACACACGGTTAAAAGTTCACCAAGCACAGAGCAGGGGAGCGGTCAATCACCAAAATCTTATTAAAATTAATACTAAAGCACAAGTTGGAGAAACTAATATCACAATTAAGTGTGGACTGTTAAATATTAGATCTCTTTTGTGTAAATCCATGTTAGTACACGACCTGATAGCGGATCATCACATTGATTTATTTTGTCTTACTGAGACCTGGCTTCAGGAGAAGGAGTATGTTAGCTTAAATAAATCTACTCCTCCTACCCATCTTAATTATCATATTCCTCGTGTTACTGGTCGAGGAGGGGGAGTGGCAGCAATCTATCACTCCAAGTTATTAATTAATCCTAGACCATAATATAGCTCCAGTTCATTTGAAAGCCTGACTCTTGGCCTCACACATCTGAACTGGAAGGCAGAAAAGCCACTTCTGTTTGTAGTTGTATATCGGCCCCCTGCTGGGCCACATTCAGAGTTCCTGTCTGAGTTCTCTGATTTCTTATCTGACTTGGTCTTTAGAACGGACAAAGTCATTATCATTGGAGACTTTAATATCCATATACAGTGATCCCTCGTTTATCGCGGGAGTTGCGTTCCAAAAATAACACGCGAAAAGTGAAATCCGTGAAGTAGTCAGCTTTATTTTTTTTTTATTATTTTACAATGCAATACTGAACTATAGAATGAAACCAAAAATCAAAACCTGTTTTAAAGCCCAAAATGTGTTTAAAACAATTATTTTAATATAGTAATACAAGGTTGGAAACATTGTCACTCGCGTATTTCACAGTCCCAGCTGTGCCTCTTCGTCCTGACTCCGCTCCGCTGTAGCGTCTGTTTCTACTGAAGGCGCAGGAGTCTTTCTCCGAGAGAAGAACATTGTTATGGGTAGTTGTTGGCGCTCTTTCTTTTTCTGAGCAAGAAGATTTTTATAAACGGATATGCCACCTTCGATTATATTTGAGAACTGCAATGAACGACTCGCAAAAAAAATCCGTGAAGCAGCGAAGCCGTGAAAGATGAAACGCGATATAGCGAGGGATCACTGTAGACGTTATAAATGACAGCTTTAGAAATGGCTTCATTTCATTACTTGAGTCAGTTGGTTTCCTCCAGCAGATAAACCAACCAACTCATAGCTTCAACCATACCCTAGATCTAGTTCTGACTTATGGTGTTGAGGTAGAACATGTGTCAGTGTTCCCTCAGAACCAACTCCTGTCAGACCATTCTTTGATCACTTTTACATTTATGATTAATGTTTCTTCTATGCTCAGAGCACAGTCTTACTATAGCAAATGTCTTTCAGATAATGCTGTTGCTAAGTTTAAGGAAGTGATCCCTGTGCTAATCCCAGGACCACCAAGTGCTTCTCTGCAGAGGTTGACTCTATTGCTGAAAGTGCAGCAGCCTCACTGAGAATCACGATTGATTCTGTTGCCCCCCTGAAAAAGAAAATAGTAAATCAGAGGAGGTGTGCCCCTGGTATAATTCACATATCGGGACCCTCAAGCAGAAAGTGCGAAGACTGGAAAGGAAGTGGCATTCTTGTAAAATAGACAGCTATCATGTAGCCTGGAAAGACTGTCTATTAGTTTACAAAAAGGCCCTCCATAAAGCTAGAACAGCTTAGGTCCTAAAAAGTGGCAGTGATTAAGCCGTTGCTTAAAAAACCATCACTGGATCCTGATGTCTTAGCAAATTATAGGCCAATATCCAACCTTCCTTTTATCTCTAAAGTTCTAGAGAAGGTGGTGGTGACTCAGTTACTGGAGCACCTGCAGAGGAACAGCCTGTTTGAGATGTTTCAGTCAGGCTTTAGAGCTCACCACAGCACAGAAACAGCACTTCTTAAAGTCACTAATGATCTTCTCATAGCTTCCGATCATGGACTGGTCTCTATGCTGGTTCTGCTGGACCTCAGTGCTGCTTTTGATACAGTTGATCACAGCATCCTGTTACAGAGACTGGAACATGTGATTGGGATTAAAGGGACAGCACTAGACTGGTTTAGATCATATTTATCTGATAGATACCAGTTTGCTCATGTCCATGGTGTTCCCTCCTCATACAGTAGGGTTAGCCATGGAGTTCCTCAAGGTTCTGTACTTGGACCAATCCTTTTCACCTTGTACATGCTTCCCTTAGGGAACATTATTCGGCAGCATGGGATACATTTTCATTGTTATGCTGATGACACTCAGCTCTATTTATCCATGAAACCCAAGGAGACAGAGAAGTTAGTGAAGCTCCAGACCTGTCTTAAAGACATAAAGTCCTGGATGTCTTCAAATTTCCTCCTCCTTAACCCAGGAAAAACTGAGGTCATGTTGTTTGGTCCTCAACCTCTCAGGGATAGATTAGATCACATGATCACTCTAGATGGTATCTCATTAACATCTAGTCTCTCTGTGAGGAATTTTGGAGTAACTTTTGACCAAAATCTCTCCTTCAACTCACACATTAAATTAGTCTCTAGAAGTGCCTTTTTTCACTTGAGGAACATCACAAAGATCAGGAAGCTGCTGACGCGGCATGATGCTGAAAAGTTAGTCCATGCATTTGTTACTTCCAGGCTGGACTACTGTAATTCTTTATTATCAGGGTGTCCAAACAACTCTTTAAGAAGCCTCCAGTTAATCCAAAATGCTGCAGCCAGAGTTCTGACAGGTATTGACAAAAGAGATCACATAACTCCTGTAATGGCGTCGCTTCATTGGCTGCCCGTTAAATTTAGAATAATTTTTAAAACCCTTCTTTTGACCTACAAGGTCCTCAGAGGCCTAGCTCCATCCTACCTGGAGAGCTAGTGATACCTTATCAGCCCAATAGACCGCTCCGCTCTCAGAATGCTGGTCTACTTGTGGTTCCCAGAGTTTCTAGGAGTAGAATGGGGGGCCGAGCATTTAGCTACCAGGCCCCCCTGCTATGGAACCAGCTCCCTGTCCAGGTACGGGAGGCTGACTCCATCCCCACTTTTAAGATCAGACTTAAAACCTACCTCTTTGAAAAAGCTTATTGTTACTAATTCTGTAGTTCCAGTTACTATCATAGACAGACAGATTATCATACTTAGGGGGTCGTCTAATCGTTAGGTCACATCTTAGTTATGCTGTTATAGGCCAAGGCTGCCGGGGTCCGGAAACATGATCACCTGACAGGCCTCTGTCACCCCACTGGGTCATGGCTTCCTCTCCTCTCCTCTCCTTTCCTCCTCCTCATTAAGCAGACTAGTTATGCTGATTCTTGTGTAGTTTTTCTGTTTCTCCCCCCCCCCCTCTCTATTTATTTACAGGTATCGCTGCATGATGACCTCCGGCCCCGCTACCTCACCTTCACTCTACTTCTCCTCGCCTCTAACCCTCTCCTCTCCTCTACCCCTCTCGTTTCCTCTCCTCTCCTCTCCACCTATTCTATCCTCTACCTGTCCTCCCCCTTCTCCTCTCTCTTTACCCAGCCGGCCATCAGCAGGAGGGTCCCCCTACATGAGCCTGGTTCTGCTCAAGGTTTCTTCCTGTTAAAGGGGAGTTTTTCCTTGCCACTGTTGCTTGTCTGGGGTCAGGCCCTGGGATTCTGGAAAGTGCCTTGAAACAATTTTGATTGTATAAGACGCTATATAAATAAAGACTGATTTGATTTGATGTGCCTCTTTTTTAGAATATTAAAAAGAAAGCAACTGTAGTGACCATATCAGCCCATACTACTAAATGGCTTTGTTATGTGTCAATAATTACATTAACTAGACTATCAACCAACAGCCTTGATACATGTGGCTGGGAATAAAAAGTCTCACTGACTCAAGGACAACTTCATAGATACCAATGCCACAGACATAAAATCCCAGACACTCTGAACCACTTCTCCTGTTTTGACCAATGGAAATCAGCAGCTGGCATTTGGCTAGCCTTACTAGGGAAGGACGACCCTCATACAGCTGACACAACTTTAGATCAGGTCCTCTCCGTGTGTAGTCAACATGAGGCAGGAAGCTGGTCCAGATGAAGTCAGCAGAAGGATTCTCAGGGCCTGCACAGATCGGCTAATAGAGGTATTTACTAAACTTGCGACAACAGTCTGCAGTCCCTTGACAATTATCACAGTGACAACAAAGAACAAATGCTACTGCCTTAATGAATACAACCATACGGCTCTGACTCCAATCATTACCAAGTGTTTTGAGAGTCTCATCCATGTACGGCTGTCTAAGTACACATAATCTACCCTCATCCTCAAAATAGTCACATGCCGGGGATGTACCTTGGCTCTCTCCTCTACCCCATATTCACAGATGACTGTCCTCCTATACAGTCTACCTACCAGTCAAATTTGCCAATGTCACCACCATAGTAGGCCTGATATCAAACAACTACATGGCAGCTTACAGAGAAGAGGTTCCGTACTTAACAAATTGTTGTCTTCAAAATGACCTGGACTTAAACATAACAAAAAACCAAGGAAATCTTAGTGGATTTCAGAAGATCTAGAAGCACTGCTAGATGGGCACTGCTTTTCAGTTCATATGGAGAAGTTTGAAAGATTAAAGAGCTTCAAATTACTCGGTGTTTACATCTCAGCCATCAAAGCCCAACAAACTCTGTATGTGTACCGTCTACTGTACCATCTATCTGTCAGCCATAGAAAACATCCTGACCAACTGCTACACCAAGGGGTGGCAACCCATGGTTCTAGATCTGCATGAGGCTCTTTAGTGCTGCCCGAGTGGCTCCCTGGAGTTTTTTCAAAAATATGAAAATAGAAATAGATTTTAATATAATTTCTGTTGTAGGAAAAACATGACAAACATTCTTAAAGTTTTCCAATGCTGGAAAAATATGTATAATAAATATATAATTTCAACATTTCTGTCAACAAAGATTTTCGTCATAGCCTGCGACACATGTTTCTTTGAGCTCGTCGTGGTGCCAGACAGGTGGCTGTTGCAAATAAACCAACGGGTGTGTCACGGGACATAAACATTTAATCATACATGCTCATTATGTATTTATAGCATACTTATTTTGATAGTAGGCTAATATAGCTAATAGACACTTACAGCATGTGTTGCCTTCATTTTAAGGCTTGTATAAGGCTTTTAATTTTTGTGCGGCTCCAGAAAGATTTGTTTTTTTCTTTCTTGGTCCAATATGGTTCTTTCAACATTTTGGGTTGCCGGCCCCTGTGCTTCACTTTGGTGCTATACAGTCTGAGCAAAGCAGAAAACTCTGAATACATATTAAATACATATTACACCTCAAAGTCCTTACTGCTGAAGCACCTCAACCTCGCATAAACAAAGGGAATTTTTCCCATTCGTTAGGGTTCAACAGTCCAAATCTTCCACCAGACAGCTGCACTGAGCTAGTCATTGCTGTTTGTTCCCATTCACATACATTGGCATTGGCAGCCAGATTTGCACGATAGCCATTCCCCTGACCCAAATTTCCTTCACACCAATATGCTAAACACCTGGCTCAGCAAGCAAAAATGGTTGCATGGAATTAGTCAAGCTTTAAACATCTTCTGTACTGGTGTTTTGTTATTAAACAAATCAACCTTAAAACTGGCTTCCCTCAGGTCCTCCCTGAAGTTTACAAATCTGTTAAATTGGTGCAGTGACTCTGGGATCTCTTTTAGCACAGACACTTACTCTGGCTGACTGGAAAAGAAAGCCAGTTGTATTTCCAAATATCATTCACTCTCTGGACACTGTTTTTTTGTCTATCCTCTGTGAGAAGATACAAGATTTTTAAAAAAAACAGACTGAGAAGAAGCTTCACCTCATGAGCTGTTACTGCCATCACCCCTGATATTCAAAGACTGTTACAAATAGAATTTTGATAAGTCAATGTGACATGTATCATTCTGAGAATTGCATTGAACTGTCTGCATGAGCTTCATTTTTAATGTTTTTTAATTTACATTTTATTTATGAACGATGTATGATGTTTACGCCTGCCATATTGGAGATGCTGTTTCACATTGTTTATTAAGAGGAATGACTGTAAAATTTGTATTCTAGAAATTTATATACTATCCTAATATGAAGAAATTCTATTCAGTCTATTCACAACTCACCAGAATTTTGATTATGAAGAAATATTGGAATATAGTTTCCTTGTCTCATTCTTTTTTTTAAACCTTTTAGAACAGTTGTAATGCTATAGTTGTGCATATAAACATGCATTTACTTTGTGCCTCTTTCAAATGATAGGTAATCATTCATTTAGCATCCATTAGAATCTATTTATTGAGCAAATTAATTATGTTTTTTTTAAAGATTTAATTTGCTTATTCTCATCATAGGTTTTAATCTGACTCCTGATCCTGGGGATTAATAATCTAAAGGTTTGCATATTTAAAAATAAATAAATAAATCAAAGAAAAGTTGCTTTGGCACCAGCACACCAGCATGATTTTTTAGAAATAGAAAAGGCAATGTTTCTGTCAAAACTGTAGAATTTCAATCTGGAGACGGCTGGATGGAGACGGGTAAAAAATGCAAGTGTATAAAGAGACACGAGTAATATTTACCAGAGTAAGATGTGATGTCATCAGTAGCAGAAGGAAAATATTCACAAGATTTTCGTCAGAATCCATTGAGAGAAAATCACCTTTAAACGTCATCAAATTATGTGTCTGTGTTTTTAATCTTTTTTCTCTTGATTAAGCTTAGAATGTGTCGGATGATTTTCATTTGACTGCTTCTCCTCTATCCTTCCCCTTTTTCTCCTCCCCATCCTCCCCCTTTTCCTCCTCCTCCTCTTGATCGTTTTTTCTGAAGAGAAGCCAAGTAGAAATGAGATTCTGCTGCTCACACTGTTTCAAGGTTCAATATGATTCTCTTTATAGGATGAAAATTCTGACAAAATTCACACATTTAGATGTCAGCATAAAGGAATACAATGATAAAATAATAAAATACAGACATTATTTTTGCATTGTGTGCATACAAACACACTATTGATTTTAGTAATATAAATATTTTTTTAAATGTTTCAAAAATATGTAAAATTCTACAACATTTTAGTTTTTTCTATTAAAAAAGATTTGCAAATATGTCTACAAGAGCTTATTTCTGTTTTAAATGTTAATTTTGAGCTGAAATAAACCTTATGAATTATATTAAATGGTTTTTTTTTTATCTATTTAGATTGTTGTTCGGGGTAAGACAAGTCCTAAGCATTTTCAGTGGTGAAAGGTTCTTCTGCCCAAACTAACCAACCGAATCTAAAAATATATACATGATCTATGCTCTGTCTATACAAACCCTAGCTTCTACATTATTTTAATATTTTGATATGTGACTATGTATCTAATGTTAAATGACCTTAAGCAACATAACCCAGATTACAAGGCTTAAACGACAAAAAACATACACAGATGAGGTCATGAATGAAAGTTAAAAATAGCTCATCAAACACAAACACAATAGCAAACCCAATAACTTTTCAGCCTGGCTTCCACCTTCCACCTAATTTTAATGATGGTGATGATGATCTTTTTGTTCAGACTGACCAAAGACAGCTTCCTGTCAGATGCCTATGTTGTTTCATAAAATATGAGAAAAAGCAAATGAACAGATGGAGTCTCTAAATAAATCATCACTTTCTTCATGTGGTTGTCATGGAAACACCATATCCATCTGGAGCCACATTAAAGAGAGAAAGATGGGGATGGAGACAGTTGTCAAGGCCATCGGATACACTCACACACCACAGTCTTTATTTTCATGTTTTAACAGAAGCACAATTATATACCAATTTAAACAACTATACAAACACAACTGTGTATACACACACACATATATAAAAAAAAATCTCTTCCTCAGCCTCCTGGGCGGTGCCTCCTTCCTTCAGACTCGGGTCCTCTACCGGAGTCTGAGGGTTCTGCGCAGGATCTTAGCTGTTCCTAGGACTGCGCTCTTCTGGACAGAGATCTCTGATGTGGTTCCTGGTATCTGTTGGAGCCATCTACTCAGGTTGGGTGTTACTGCCCATAGTGTCCCAGTCACTATTGGGACCACTGTTGCCTTAATGCCGCACATTCTCTCGATCTCCTCCTTCAGCCCTTGGTACTTCTTCAGCTTCTCATGTTCGTTCTTCCTGATGTTGCTATCACTTGGGATTGCTACATCTATCACCACCACTGTCTTCTGGTGTTTATTTACCACCACTATGTCAGGCTGGTTGGCCACCACCATCTTGTCAGTCTGGATCTGGAAGTCCCACGGGATCTTGGCCTGCTTGTTCTCCAGCACTTTCGGGGGTGTCTCCCACCTGGACCCTGGGACCTCCAGTCCATACTCTATGCCAGCCACCTGGTTATGCCGCTCCATGTATGTCTTGCCTGCTAGTATCTTGCACCTGATGAGAATTGTCTTTATCTTGTTGTATGTGTTTTACCATATGTTCCTGTCTTCTCTTAGAAGTTAGGCATGGTAGATTCATTGGCAACTATAACAAGGATCAGAGACATTCCTTTCACAGGATTGTTGTTTGTTGTTCCATTGTAATCTCAGGAGCCAGTCAGGCAGGGGGTGTTAAACACCCATCATAAACGGGACATCATGGTGGGGTTGGTGATCTTATTTGCATAAAGAATGGGAACTTTGATCTGGCCACCTGGGAAGATAATGGACAAGAAGGACTGTATCAACACCAAAGGAGGCTGGAAGAAGAGGACGAGGTCATCCCAGCAGAGGAACTGGATTGGATTCCATGAACATTGAGAATTTGCATGTGTGTTTCTATAAAAGACTGGGCCAAGGGATAGTTAGGTTGTCAGACTTCGTGCCCTGGCAATTGACTCTGTTGTTGCTAGGGTTATGAACTGGCCCGGAGCTCTGTAATATTTGTATCTCGAATTGGTTCTATTGTTAAATACATTTTGAAATTGGCATTTTTCTTCTTGAAGTCTTCATTCAAAGAACACGCGGATTAGCAGCTACACTTGAAAGGTATTGCGATCCAACAATTTGGTGACCCCGACGTGATGAAGACAGAGAAGTCATCTGAGGCAAAGAATTAAGCAACGGTCACTTCGGAGGACAACTGACGACAAAGGGATCCCTAATAAAAGGTAAGCAGACACCTGTTTAATCAAAAGTTCTGCACATTGGCAATTTCCAAAAATTTGTCGTCATTGTCAATTGAAGTGTCCTAGTTATAAATTCCAGATACAAATATAGAAAATATTGAAACGACTGCAGGAATTACGGTTAGAGTCCGGAAAATAGACGGTTAGGGGCCGGAAGTACTGTTGAGAAAACAGGGAATTACGGTTAGAGTCCGGAAAATAGACGGTTAGAGGCCGGAAATACTGTTGAAAAAACAGGGAATAGACTAGTAGAGCTAGTACAGTGCTGTATTGCTGTATACACAGCACTGTATATGAAAAAGATTTGGGTTGGGACTCGGAGCGCAGTTGACGGGACGGACACTCCCGACGCCCGAGATTTGTGTTTTTGTGTGGGTTGGAAAAGTGCCAGAGTGAACGTGAATTAGAAGGCTCTTTGTCCTTGGGAATTAACCCCCAGAGTGGAACCGGATCAAAGACGTTTGATCTAGAAGCTTGTTTCAATGAGGCATTGAGTTGACCGTTGGAGTCATTCACATTCAATCTCACTTGGGAGCATAGTTAAAGATGGAACTAGAATGTGGTAAATCGTGCTGGGATAAGGGAGAATGTTCTCCCTATCCTCGGTCTGTGGAAGAACAGTGGAAGTGGACTCTTGATCAGGTGGTGAGTGGCATGAAAGAAGAGGACAGGGAGAGAGAATTGGATGCAATAAAAAAGTTGTGGAAGGAAGCTCAGAAGCAAAAGATACTTCCCCCTTGAGAGGTGAAGGTTAATTTAGCTGAAGCATTGTGTAAGTGGGAGTCAGAAATTCACACCATATTACAGGATCATCTTGATAATCCAAAATTAGGGTTTATAGCAGGGAAATCATGGAAAAAACAGGGTAAGGAGTTAGAAGATAAGCGTCGAAGGATACATGTTGTGGCTGTGGCAGGTGCAGCGGTGCACTATTGCAGATCTAGGGGGGTCACACGAGTGCCCAATGTAGAGAAGCCTTTATTAAAAGATCCAAACCAGACACTGACATTTAACACCACTCTTTACCCATCATTACCTACTACCTCTTCCCCACCCCCATATCAATTGCCAGTTTTGACTATTAACAGTGGTCAGTTAGATGTGGACAGAGATGAAGAACTGCAGGAGTTAAGTGAGACAGTGTGGGAACTTCGGAGACATTCAATTGTTTAGTGGATAAGATGCCCCCACCCGCAGAAAGAGGCGGCAAGTGGATGTCCAGCCTTTTTAGTTTAACACAGAGCATGCAGTTGGTGATGGGAGACTTTAAAGGAATTTTAGGGAGACAAGTCTCTCTCTGGGATTTGGATAAAGTTGAAGTAGCAGCAGGCATTAGACAGACCTAATGCTGCACGTTTTGGACCTTGTGCAACCAGGGTTGGTGAAGCTATGAGACAGGTATTTCCAATATCTCCAGGAGCAATGCAGAATTTAAGATTTAAGTGGGAGGAAAGTGAGTCGGCACATGGGTTCCTTACGAGGTGTAAAGAGGAATGGATGTGTGCCACAGGGTGCCATCCTGGCTCAGATAATCTACACACCACTTTGTTCTGTCAGGCCATAATTTTAGGACTTCCACAGTTAGTGAAAGAAGCCATGGAAGGAAATCCTGACCTTCCAGGCAGCACAGCGGATGTCTGGGAGAGACATCTTTCACACCACATCAACACATTTAAAGCTAAACAACAGGGAAAGAAAGAGGAGGTGATTACAGCGCAGGAACAGCTCCTAAAAATACAGTTAGATGAGGCACGGAAAAAGCTTAATGATAAACAAAAGGAAGAGAAACAGATGGTTCAGCAGTTTCCTCGGCAGGTGCAGCCAGATCAGTTATGTCCGCAACAGGATTTTGCTCTGATAAACCCGTATTGGGTCAGTCCAAGGGGAGGCATGTGTGGGAGACACGGTGGGCAGGGATACGGCTTGATAGACGGGTACTTAGGCCGAGATCAGTGTCACGCCTGCAAAGGGTATGGTCATTGGCAAAGGGACTGTCCATATCGCAACTATCCGGATGTACCAGGCAGTGTTCCACTATCTCATGGAATTTATCACCGGAGCCGATCTCATCTGACACCGTCGAGCTTGTGGGGCTCTCAGGGAGACCGGAGAGACTGCCGTTTTTGGTGCCATTAGTGACTCATTTTGCCGGACAGACTGTGTTGCACCCTTTGTCATTTCACAACATGGCCCTATCAACCTGTTGGAACGAGATCTCCTTGTGAGGACAGGAGCAGCAATTCTGTGTGGAGACAAAGGTCTTGTGGTGCAATTTCCTAATGGACTGAAACTGAACTGCTGTATTTCACACCAAGGTGTGAAGGGACAAATGCTGATGAGTCCGACACCCTCTCCAGAACAGGGGGTGTGGGCGGATATTTATTGGGGAAACCTGAGACCTCACCTGGTGTCGGGGTTGTGGCATTGTTTCAGAGCTGGAGGCCCTGGTTGTCGATGCTAAGTCCCTTTGCCCCGCCAGTTGATCCCTATCATGTCACCCTATTTTACGACCGTGGGAATAATGAGGTCTATCAGGATGCGTTTAGAGAAAAGTTATAAGGAAATTTCTGGATGATTACATCACCGTGTTTGTGTGTTGGGCCTGAAGGTGTGGCTGCTTAGGTTGACTTTACTGCTGAACAGAATGAGTGCTATGAGAGACTGTAAAGGAAATGTTGTCATTTCTGGGTCTCGCGACCTATAGTAGACATTTCATTCCTATATATTCAGAAAAGTCTACACCCCTACGTACAATGGTGAATGAACAGGGAATGCGTGATTTGACAGCCCGGCTAACATGGACAACTGAGGGAGAGAAAGCATTCATTGCACTTAAACAGGCATTCACCACAGCTGCACATTTGGCAGTTCCAGATTATAAGGATACTTTCTTTTTGGATGTTTCTGAAGGAGAACATACAGCAAATGGTGTTCTCTTTCAGAAAAAAGGGGGTAACAGGAAAGTATTAATGTATGCAAGTATAATGCTGGACCCCATTGAAAACAGGCAGCCACCATGTGTAAGGCATGTAACAGGGGTAGCAAAACTTTTACAAAAAACAGCACATTTAGTGATGGGTTATGCTCTGACAGTTCTTACAACACATAGTGTGGTATCACTGGTTAGCTCAGCAGCATTCACCATGACCTCACTTAGACAGACCAAGATGGACAAGATTTTAACTGCACCACACATAACATACACACATGAAGGGATAAATATGGCAGGGTTTAACACAGCATCAGGCTCTCCTATAAAACATGAAGCAGAGATGAGGCAATTGGCACGGGCACTCGTGGAGCCAGCGGAGGTCACAGTTGTAAAGTGCAAAGGTCACAGCAAGGAGAACTCTTTAGAGGGAAAAGGTAATGAGGCGGCAGATCAGGCAGCAACGAAGGCAGCAGGTTATAAACCAAGTTACAGTTTGTTGTTGGTAGAGAAAATGGTTCATGAAATGCTTCCAAGATACGACAGGGAAAGACTTAGTTGTGATCAAGAAGAAGCTTCTCCACATGAAAAAACTGATTGGAAGGAAAAGGGGGGCTGTGAAAGTTGAAGGAATTTGGCGGGTCCCAGACGGCAGACCTGTTCTCCCGCCCGGTCTGTTAGATGCCGTTCTGGAAGAGGCCCACGTCCTGACACACTGCAGGAAACCTCGAATGATGCAGAGAATGTTCAATATGCACACACTTTAACGTAAAATCAACAATTAGACCACATGAGGGTAAGTTTCCATGGCAGGGCAAGGAAAATTATAGATTTCACCGATATGATAGTCCGAGTCAATGGGTTCCGATACCTCTTGGTGGCAGTGGATGCATACACTGGCTACCCAGAGGCGGTTCCCGTAAAAGCAGAAGATGCAAAAAAAAGTGTTATTACATTTTTGATTAATCCGGCACATGGTTTCCCCAAACAAATTAGGTCTGATAATGGAACTCATTTTAAGAATAAAGATTTACAAGAAGTAGAGAAGGCGTTAGGCAAAGGTAGAAAGAATGAATCAAACACTGAAGAGCAAAATTGGCAAGATATGTGCTCACAGTGGAATGAAATGGACACAGGCGCTTCCAATAGCCTTGATGTCAGTAAGAAGCTCTGTTAAGCTCCCGGACAGGATTCACCCCCTTTGAGCTCGAGTGGGGTGTTCCCTTTCCGGGACCAGGAGCAGAAAATCCATAGGCCAGCCCAGCACTTTTATGTAATATAAATCTTAATTTGTTCAACTAAAAACGACTCTCTCAGTTTTCTCCCAACAGGCAACCTCTGTAACCACAGTCAGTAAGGATCCAGGAATTCCACACACAGCTGAGTGGGTTCTTCTGAGAGTCATCAAGTGAAAGTGGTCAGAGCACAGGTGGACTGGTCCCTTTGAAGTTGCAGAGTGAACATCACATGTTAACCCTAACCCTAACATACTAACACCCTAACACCTTAACCCTAACACTGGTATTATTGGAATCAATGTACCCCAGCAGGTAATTCACAGAGAACGCTTGGACAGATCGAGGAACATCTAAAGAAGACGGCACCATGATTGAACTTCTATTATCCTTGATTACATCAAGAGGAGTTGTCAATGAATTGTTTGTATTGGCCTAGCTTAGGCTAGGCCAAAAGGGGGATTGATGAGAATTGTCTTTATCTTGTTGTATGTGTTTTACCATATGTTCCTGTCTTCTCTTAGAAGTTAGGCATGGTAGATTCATTGGCAACTATAACAAGGATCAGAGACATTCCTTTCACAGGATTGTTGTTTGTTGTTCCATTGTATTCTCAGGAGCCTGTCAGGCAGGGGGTGTTAAACACCCATCATAAACGGGACATCATGGTGGGGTTGGTGATCTTATTTGCATAAAGAATGGGAACTTTGATCTGGCCACCTGGGAAGATAATGGACAAGAAGGACTGTATCAACACCAAAGGAGGCTGGAAGAAGAGGACGAGGTCATCCCAGCAGAGGAACTGGATTGGATTCCATGAACATTGAGAATTTGCATGTGTGTTTCTATAAAAGACTGGGCCAAGGGATAGTTAGGTTGTCAGACTTCGTGCCCTGGCAATTGACTCTGTTGTTGCTAGGGTTATGAACTGGCCTGGAGCTCTGTAATATTTGTATCTCGAATTGGTTCTATTGTTAAATACATTTTGAAATTGGCATTTTTCTTCTTGAAGTCTTCATTCAAAGAACACGCAGATTAGCAGCTACACTTGAAAGGTATTGCGATCCAACACACCCTGCTGTGATGTGCTGGACTGTCTCAGGGGCATCTCCACACAGTCTGCACCTCGGGTCTTCTCTTGTCTGGTATGGTAGACCCTGGCCTCTATTGCTCTCGTGCTCAGGGCTTGTTCTTGTAGAGCCATGAGTAGTGCCTCTGTGCTGTCTTTCAGTCCAGCCTTTGTCAGCCACTGGTATGTTTTCTCGATATCAGCCACTTCCTCAATTTGTCGGTGGTACATTCCATGCATGGGCTTGTCCTTCCATGATAGCCCCTCAGGTTCCTCCTCCTTGGTGGGCTTTTGTTGCCTGAGGCATTCACTCAGCAGTGGGTCAGAGGGGGCCATCATCTTGATGTACTCTCGGAGGCTTGTTGTTTCCTCCTGGACAGTAGTTCGGACACTCACTAGTCCTTGGCCCCCTTCCTTTCGCTTTGTGTAAAGCCTCAGGAATACTGGACTTAGGGTAAAACCCTCCTGCACCCCCTGTGCATTGTGAGGTGCTCTTACCTCTGTAGGTAATTAGCTGT
This sequence comes from Takifugu rubripes, assembly GCF_901000725.2. Taxonomy (NCBI): domain Eukaryota; kingdom Metazoa; phylum Chordata; class Actinopteri; order Tetraodontiformes; family Tetraodontidae; genus Takifugu; species Takifugu rubripes. The sequence continues at coordinate 5,962,539 of NC_042305.1, forward strand.
GGCTGACCACCTAGCTGCCTCCTCATGGTTACCACTTGCCTGCGGGATCCCCAGGTATTTGTAACTGTCCTGCATATCTGTGATGTTCCCTTCAGGTAGGTCAACCCCATCAGTTGCGATCACCTTTCCTCTTCTAGATACCATCCGCCCACATTTATCTAGCCCGAATGACATCCCTATGTCCTTGCTGTAGATCCTAGTGAGGTGAATCAGAGAGTCGATGTCACGCTAGTTCTTGGCATAGAGCTTGATTTCATCCATGTAGAGGAGGTGGTTGACGGTTGTTCCACTTCGGAACTGGTACCCATAGCCACTCTTGGTGGTGATCTGGCTGAGGGGGTTTAGGCCTATGCAGAACAGCAGGGGGGACAGAGCATCTCCTTGATATATGTCACATTTGATGCTCACCCGCGCAATTGGCTTTGAGTTGGCCTCCACAGTCATGTTCCACAGCTTCATGGAGTGCTGGATGAACTATTTTAGTGGCCTGTTGATGTCCAAAGACTTGGATGTCTTCAAATTTCCTTCTCCTTAATTCAGGAAAAAACTGAGGTCATGTACCTGAACCTCAGGGATAGATTAGATCACATTATCACTCTAAATGGTATATCCTTAGCATCTAGTCTCTCTGTGAGGAATCTTGGAGTAACCTTTGACCAAAATCTGTCCTTTAACTCACACATTAAAATAGTCTCTAGTAGTGCCTTTTTTCACCTGAGAAACATCGCAAAGTTTGGGAAACTACTGACGTGGCATGACGCTGAAAAGTGAAAAGTCCATGCATTTGTTACTTCCAGACTGAACTATTGTAATTCTTTATTATCAGGGTGTCCAAACAGCTCTTTAAGAAGCCTCCAGGTGATCCAAAATGCTGCAGCTAGAGTTCTGACAGGTATTGACAAAAGAGATCACATAACACCTGTACTGGCATCTCTTCATTGGCTGCCCAATAGACCACTCCGCTCTCAGAATGCTGGTCTACTTGTGGTCTCCAGAGTCTTTCTACTTTTAGGATTAGACTTAAACCTACCTATTTGAAAAAGCTTATTATCACTAATTCTGTAGTTGCTATTATTATCCTAGACAGACGAACTATCACACTTAGGGGGTCGTCTAATCATAAGGTTAACATCCTAGCTATGCTGTTATAAGTCGAGGCTGCCGGGGCCCAGACACATGATCACCTGACAGGCCTCTGTAACCCCACTGGGTCATGGTTTCCTCTCCTCTCCTCTCCTCTCCTCTCCTCTCCTCTCCTCTCCTCTCCTCTCCTCTCCTCTCCTCTCCTCCTCATCACGTAGACTAGTGATGTTATTTCCTGTGTAGTTTTTCTGCCCCCCCCCTTCTGTTTTCATCTGCAGGTATCGCCGCCTTCAGACCTCTGACCCTGCTGACCCAATCAACCTGACCCTTCCGGCAGCCTACATTACTAAATATAATGTATTTCTGTATGTTCTCTGTGGACTATGTGTGCCTATTCTCTCCTCTACCTCTGCTCTCTTCTCCTCTCCTCTCAGCCGGCCATCAGCACGAGGGCCCCCTACATGAGCCTTGTCCTACTCAAGGTTTCTTCCTGTTAAAGGGGAGTTTTTCCTTGCCACTGTTGCTTGTTTGGGGTTAGGCCCTGGGTTTCTGTAAAGCGCCCAGAAACAATTTTGATTGTAAAAGACACTATATAAATATGGATGGATGGATGGATGGATGGATGGATGGATGGATGGATGGATGATGGATGGATGGATGGATGCCCCACCCACCTGGACAAGCCCGGTAGGCCACCTGGAGGCTGAGGGGGAGATAATGTTAGGGTCCAGGTTTCCAGGTCGTGTGTTGTGGTCCTGCTTGTTTCTTCCTGTAGCAGGCGTGGAGAAGCAGACAAATTGCTACAGCTGTCAGCAATCTACATCTGGCCACCTATTTAAGGACAGAGCGCCCATCTACCAGCGTAGGAGAGTTGTCGTTTCTGAATGGTAAATCTGACTCCTGTTTCTTCACGTTTGACAAGACCCATAGTAACACCTCTCCCAGCTCGTTCAAGGTCTCCATGGTGCCCTGCTGGAGGGAAGAACAGGCAGGACCTGGCTCCACAATGGAGCTCACTGTGCGCCCTGGAGGACTGGACGAGTGCTTTCCCTGCAATCCAGGAGGACTTTCTAATTAATATTTCAATAAAGACTTTGTTTTTGGACTTTTTATCACTGCATTTTGCCTGTTTTCGGGTCCTTACACATGGGTGATTGAATTTAACTAAAATTTAAAGTTAAATTCAACTCTCAACATCTTGTCGCGGCAGTAGGTGCGGAAGATGGCCACCCTCTCCTGGTAATCCGTGGGCAGCCGCTGCGCAACAGTTGTCCTTGCGCGTATGGAGAGATGCCGCCTCCTAATAAAGCGAAAACACTAAGATTGCTCGATTGCCATTTTTAGCCGCATATTCGATGGCCTGCAGTTTAAAGTAAGCCTCATTCATACACGTCTCGCTTGACCGGCGCCATTTTAGGGGGTCCTTACGCGTAGGTGTGCCGCTAATCGATTGGCGGAGCGTTTACCGTAGTGCACCCACCAAAGGCGCACAGCAGATTTTGACAAGACAAGGCGCTCCATACTATAAGGCGCACCGTCGATTTTTGAGAAAATCTCAGTGTTTTAGGTGCGCCTTATAGTCGTGAAATTACGGTAGCTTTGATATGGTTTACTTAATGTACTTGCATGAATGATGTATGTCTGTTCTCTCCTTTATCTATCTTACCTCATTTTCTTAGCTTACCATGAGCAGGAGGTTCCCCCATAGGAGCCAGGTCCTGCTCAAGGTTTCTTCCTGTTAAAGGGGATGTTTTCTTTGTGTTGTTTGTTGGAGTTAGGGGTCAGGCCCTGGGTATGTGTAAAGAACCTAGAGGCAATTTTTTATTGTAAAATATGATCTAGAAATAAAGATTCATTGAATTTATATGATGATTATATTATTGTCTCTGGACTACATAGAATGGTAAATTAAAGGAATACAATGGGAGATAGGGTAACGAGAGCAAGCAGAGTGGAGCATTACTTGTGCAGTTTAAATGGAATTTGATTGTGAAATGTAAATTGAGTGCAGAAGGAAGGGTTGAAATGGAAATTTAATCAATCAATCTTTAAATCAGAAATATAGACAATATATAGAAAACAATAAGATTGATCCAAAGATTTATTTGTGTTTATCTGTATTGTTTTATTTGGGTGTTGATTTTGACCCATCATCACATTAAAGAATCATGTTGACCCAAATTAATTAAATGTTTCCAGTTTGAAAATCTTATAGTCAACCCTAAAATGCAGAACACTGTATGCAGCAACTGTAATAATATTTATCAATTTCACATTTAATTAAGATAAAGTCCACTGATCATGAACAATTCTCAAAGTGCCCACAAACTGTCACATATCTACATTCAATCCCTAGGATGTTGACTGATGGTCCTCTCTTCTCATTGGTTGGCCAAGAGAGAATGTCCAGTCAAAAATAAGTTACCAGACTTCTTCAAAATTCTTTTCTTGTGATGACATCTTCTTGGATGGTTGGTTGGTTAAATGTTAGACAAGTTGACTGTTCTGTGCAAAGCCTAGAATAAAGACACAATCAGAGTAAGAGCAAAAAGAGAGACAGAAGATGCAAATTAGTTATAATCTGGTACATTACATCAGATGAAGACATTATATTTGAGTTACAACTCAAATATAAATGTCAGTGTCCCCATTAGAGTTAGAGTTAAGTTAAGAGAGCATACAGAGAGACACATCAGACATACATCTCATCAGACCATAAAAACACGACCTGCCCATTGAAAAAGACTGAAAGTGTGACCCCAAAATATATAAATAACTAGACAATTCCGCAGAAATGGTGAGGGTGTGCCTCACCCTCTGGCTGGTCCCTGCCCCCTCATGTCTGCCTGTTGTACCTCTATGTCTACCTATTGCCCCCACCAAGGCAATTGAGTATATGTTGAGCAGTCTCAGTGCCTGCACAATGCCTATGAGCAGCCCCTCCTATACCCACTGGCTGTGAGTAGCTCCCCCTCCGCCTCGCATGCAGATTCGTGGTTTGAACCACCGGTTTTCAAACACTGATTTGGACCACTTAACACAAGACTTTGAAATACAATCGTGTGAAGTTTCAGAATTTTAGCTCACCTGGTGATGGAGAAACGACGAGTTAAACATGAAGTTTTTGTCAGTTCTGAGCCGTTTTCCCCAACTCTGTTTTTGTATTGAGTTAATAGGAGATTTGAGCGGACCAGTCGGCGCTTTTACGGGCTCGTTTTACGTGGCCCTGGCTAATTAAACGTCCTCAAGTTTGCAAATTAGTCGAGGCTCGTAGCTACAAAATGATGTAATATTTATGAATCTAGGAGCTTCCGGGATAGCGTTATGGCCATTTGTTTGGGAGATTTTCGATTTGAATTTTTCTGCTGCTCCGCTCTAGGTCACGTGGTCTCCCACTCTAACTTGAGCTGAAAATGGTCGAGAGGGCATTTCCAGGTGGAAAAGAAATGCCCCGCAAGGCCTTTCATATTTTACATGGTGACTCAGGACCTCTGTAGTTACGTTTTAAAGTTTGAATGGTCTTTCTATGTGAATGTATGCCGGAGGTATGGACCCTTAAACCGGAGGTTAAATTCTATGACCTTTCCAGGCCTCTCCTATTAGGTAACATGGGTTTTTAAAGCCTTGAAAACAAGTATATCTTAGTTTATATGTAATTTTAGACGCAGGGCTGAGTGAATTAGAGGAGTGGCTGAGAACAAGTGTAAGAACACATGCTAACGCAGTTAGAAAATCGCCAGTAGCCAGTACACCACCATAAGAGCCTGCACAGCAGGGCAGCTGGGTAACTATTTGAAAGAAGCATAGCTCAAAACAAAAGTCTTCAATTGTTCACCATCAAGCACTTAATGTAACCAAATAAATTTTCTGCTTTCAGTGATACACTTACTGAACAACCAGCTCTCGTCAATGGTAGCTTCATAGTGCAAAATGTAAAAATATCCACACTACCCGGAGGGGATGACATTGAGTCCTACCTGAAGCTACCAGCTAAAAGTAAGTGTAGATAAAATACAATTATAATACATGTTTGTGTTACACCAACCAAAAAGAAGTTATTAAAATCAATCTGGAGTCCATGTGTGAGTATGTGAAGATGATGTTAGTTTAAGTTTCTCTGGACTTCTTCCTAATATGACTACTGATGAAATGCATAGCTGCATGTCTTCCTTCCACCAGTGGTTAATGAGCTGGTGTCCAGCAAACGGCGTGGGCTACATAAATAGGTGGCAGTTTTTTTGTGAGAGACATAGCTTGATTAGGAATCCACCCCACCCTGAATGGAGACACTGCCATGTCTAGAAGTTTAGCACATTCTAATAGTCTTAATCAATCAATCATTCAATCAATCTTTATTTATATAGCGTCTGTTACTATCAAAATTGTTTCTAGGCGCTTTAGAGAATCCCAGGTCCCCTTAACATGAAGAAACCTTGAGCAAGACCAGGCTCATACAGGGGGACCCTCCTGCTGATGGCGGGCTGGGTAGAGAGAGGAGAAGAGGACAGGTGGAGGAGAGAATACTGTATTTTCACGACTATAAGGCACACCTAAAACGCTGAGATTTTCTCAAAAATCGACGGTGCACCTTATAATATGGTGTGCCTTGTGTGTAGACTGAGTTCCAAAATCTGCTGTGTGTCTTTGGTAGGTGCACTACAGTAAATGCTCCGCCCATCGATTAGCGGCACACCTACATGTAAGGACCCCCTAAAATGGTGCCGGTTAAGCAACACGCGTATGAGAATTACTTTAAACTGCAGGACATCGAATATGCGGCTGAAAATGGCAATCAAGCAGCTGCAAGACATTTTAATGTAAATGAGTCCATGGTCAGAGAGTGAACGAAAGTGAGGAAGACGAAGCTGAGTATCCGCGAGAACAAAGCAAGGTGGCCCGAGCTGGAAGCCTGAGTGGAACTGTTGGTTGTGGAACAGCGAACAACTGGAAGGGGCGTCTCTACTGTCACCAAAGGCCAAAGCGATTGCTAAAGAAATGGACATTGAGCATTTCCAAGGAGGTCCGTCTTGGTGTTTTTGCTTTATGAGGAGGCAGCATCTCTCCATACATGCAAGGACAACTGTTGCGCAGCGGCTGCCCGCGGATTACCAGGAGAGGGTGGCCATCTTCCGCACCTACTGCCACGACAAGATAACCGCGCCCAACCACATCTATGTTATGCCACCATGGATTGTAGATGCATGGGCTATGATACCGTCTTCATGTATTGTAAGAGCTTTCACAAAAGCCGGCATCAACGCTGAAGCGGAACCGGTCGGTGAGTCTGATTCAGATGATGAAGAAGAGGAATTCGGGATGCTGGACATTGAAATAGCGCAGCTATTTAATTCAGATACAGAAGATGAAAACTTTGATGGTTTTGTGGCAGAAGAATGAATATTTTGTTCAATAAATGTGTCGAAACTCACTGTTTTACTTCCGTTGTCAATTTTTACTGTATGTTTTAGCATGCGCCTAATAATACGGTGCGCCTTATGTATGTTTTAAATATAGATATAGCACCCGTAACTGAGACTGCGCCTTTTATTACAGTGCACCTTATGGTCGTGAAAATACGGTAGGTAGAGAATATAGAAATACATTATATTAATGAAAATAAACTGCCGGTAGAGTTGAGTTGAGTGAGTCAGCGGGGTAGATGAATACGGGGGTGGGGGGGGGACTACACAAGAAATAACATCACTGATCTAATTGGAGAGGAGAGGAGAGGAGAGGAGAGGAGAGGAGAGGAGAGGAGAGGAGAGGAGAGGAGAGGAGAGGAGAGGAGAGGAAACCATGACCCAGTGGGGTGACAGAGGCCTTTCAGATGATCATGTTTCTGTGACCCGGCAGCCTCAGCAGCATAACTAAGATGTTAACCTAATTATTAGATGACCCTCTAAATATGATAGTTTGTCTGTCTAGGACAGGGGTGCTCATTACGTCGATCGCGATCTACCAGTCAATCGCGGAGGTAGTACTGGTCGAGCATTAAAAACATTAAAAAATATCAGCCTATCATTCATCCCGTCACTTGATTGATATACAGTGGAGCCAGTTAGATGACAACTGAATTTGACCTTCAGGTGACCAATCAAGCGCAAACAACGGTGCTAAGTGCAGCAGAACTTACGATGTCAGCCTATCATCAATCCCGATACTTGATTGACTTACAGGGCAACCAGTCAGATGACAACTGAATTTTGACCTTTAGGCTCATGCGCAAACAACGGCGCTAAGCGCTAAGCTGTTCAGCGCATTACCTCTGATTTTAAGCCAATTAGTTAATATTATGTGTTTTGTAATATTGGCTCATTCGGTTATGCAAGGTACATCAACACACATTGTACATACAAAGAATCTTCAATACATTTGAAAATAATTAGATGTTTTGCATTTTTGTGGTGGGTAGATCATTTTAAATTGGTAATTTTGTAAGTAGCTTGCATGCTGAAAAAAAAATGTTTTTTGTCATTACCTTACATTAAGGTAATGCACAAATTTGCTTTGAGCAACAAGGATTCATGTAGTTATGCGAAGTACACAAATTTATATGGATCATATAAAGAATTCTCAATATATTTATGAATAAATGTATGTTTTGTAAATTTATAGTAGGTAGATCTTCTTGACTTGGTCATTTGAAAAGTAGCTCGCATGCTAAAAAAGTGTGGGCACCCCTGGTCTAAGATAATAACTGGAACGATAGAATTAGTGATAATAAGCTTTTTCAAAGAGGTATGTTTGAAGATTTTAAGTCTGATCTTAAAAGTAGAGATTGACTCAGCCTCCCGTGCCTGGACTAGGAGCTGATTCCGCAGCAGGGGGGCCTAGTACCTAAATGTTCGGCCCCCCATTCTACCCATCGAGAATCTGAGGACCACAAGTAAACCAGCATTCTGAAAAAAGGCAATTCTAGAGACTGTTTTAATGTGTGACTTGAAGGACAGATTTTGGTCAAAAGTTACTCCTAGATTCCTCACAGAGAGACTAGATGTTAATGAGATACCATCCAGAGTGATCATGTGATCTAATCTATCCCTGAGAGGTTCAGGACCAAACACCATGACCTCAGTTTTTCCTGAGTTAAGGAGGAGGAAATTTGAAGACATCCAGGACTTTGTGTCTTTAAGACAGGTCTGAAGCTTCACTAACTTCTCTGTCTCCTCTGGTTTCATGGATAGATTTAGCTGAGTGTCATCAGCATAACAATGAAAATATATTCCTTGCTGCTGAATAATGTTTCTGAAGGGAAGCATGAACAAGGTGAAAAGGATTGGTCTAAACCAGTCTAGTGCTGTCCCTGTAATGCCAATCACATGTTCCAGTCTCTGTAACAGGATGCTGTGATCACAGCACTGAGGTCCAGCAGAACCAGCATAGAAACCAGTCCATGATCTGAAGCTATAAGAAGATCATTAGTAACTTTAAGAAGTGCTGCGATCAGGCAGTAAATCAGTTTAGGACCTCGTGACGCTAACCCTGACGTTAGCCTGCTGTGCTGTGATGAGCTCTAAAGCCTGACTGAAACATCTCAAACAGGCTATTTCTCTGCAGGTGCTCCAGTAACTGAGTCACCACCACCTTTTGAGAGCATAAGTCAGAACTAGATCAAGGGTGTGGTTGAAACTATGAGTTGGTTGGTTTATCTGTTGAAGGAAAGCAACTGACTCAAGTAATGAAATTAAGCCATTACTAAAGCTGTCATTTACAACGTTTACATGGATGTCTATGTCTGGCCTCCAGAATGCACTTAACTATGGTAGCTAGAGTCGGCTTCACATAGTGCAAAACAGAGTCGCCAATTGCCAGATTTGGTTTCTCAGCGGGTGTGTCGCTAAGTGGGGAAAAATGGTTAGCCACGGGAAGCGGTAATCCATGAAAAATCAGAGCTGGGGCCAGAACGCAGAACTACAGTCATACACACTTCTCTGCACCTCCATTAAAACAGTTGCAATGACAATATATTATAGAAACTGTTTCTGCCCACTAATTTTCTAAGCACTTAAAACCATGAAGGGAAGTCACTCAAAACAATGTTATAAAATTAACACAACCACTGTAGTATCTCAACAGATCTACATTATAAGAAAAATAAATGTGGCCTCTTAAACATCAGCTCTCTGCCCTCTAAGGCTGTTCTGATAAAGACATGATATTGGACTTTGATATAGATTTATTTTGCCCAACTGAAAGCATATTTTAATATTCACATTGGCAAGGAAAATGACTTAGCATTGTATTCACTCATTATTTCGATGGGGTTTTGCCGAGGGTAAATTCACCAACTCAACAGGTACATTGACAGCCTTGATTTGGTCCTTACATATGGTATTGAATTTGAAAATTGACAGTCCTTCAAACTTCTATTTTCACCGACCAGAAAAACCCGATAGACTGCTGCCTCTGTGACCTGGCCCCAGTTCAAAGTGGTTTAGTGAATTGTGGTCTGAAATGTAAGCAAGCAGCTAGGACGAGAATAGGCACCATGACTTGCCCTCATTAGATTAGTAGAGAGGACATGCCTCAAGCAGAGGAGTTCAAGTATCTTTAGATGAAGATGGTTCTTACTGTGGTCTTAACCAGTCCGATAGACATCAATCATTTTGTTTCTCACCTGTTCCTGAATGTTTCTACATGGGGGCAAGATGTATATTTATTCCACATCTCATAGCATGCTTCACTTTGTCAAGCAGGTCCTATTTAAGTAACTTTTACATCCCGCAGGTGTGGCAGTAATCAGGTCTTGCTGTGTACAGTTAGCCATCTGCAGTCATTGCTTAATGGAATACATTAACCTACACCAAAAGAATAACCTATAGATATAAAGTATTCAAAAAAAGATTATTTAAAAAATGGTTCAGAAAATAAAGATTGCATGTTTCACTTTTAATATTTGTTAATACTGCATGGAGATCATATGTAAGTCACTCCACCTTTTGTGCTGCTCTCCAGGAAAACTTTGATATATGATGTAGGGACGTAGCCTTCTTCCTCCAAATTCCTCCGCACTCTTGTCCAACCATCACCTTTGTCTTCTTCCACTACAGAAAGTAGTTCTCCTTCCACCATTGACAAAGTTCCCTCAGTCTGACCTGCAGAGACATGACATGAACACGACAATTATTTTTTAGGACTGCACCTTTAACCAGGTATTAAAACATCAAACGCGTCTCCCACTCCAGGCTTTAAAGAGTCAGTGAGGCAGCTTTTCCAATAGAATGTACATTTACAGTAAATATGTACATTTATAGTAAGAGTGAACAGATTTTCTTCATCCATGGACAAACTCTTACTTCAACAAAATTTCTGTCAATATTCATATCAATTCCCATGACTTTAATATAAATAATATAAATGTCAAACCAATTTGTCATGCCATTAATGGAAATGAATGGTTTAATTTAATTAAATCACAGAGTGTGCCAGTGCATTTAAACTATAAACCAATCAGGACATTTTTCATCACATTTGCAAATAAATCAAGTTTTATGAACATAACAGAGTAGAATGGAAAAATTGGACTTTTACAGCGCCTTTACAATTAGTTTTTTCTTTTTAAAAGTCAAAGTTCAGACCAAATTTTAGTTTCATTTCTTGAAACAACTTCCAGGCTTTCTAAAAACTTATAATGATGCTTATACTTGTGTATGTCAACAAATTATAATGTCAAAAAGTTGATTTATTTCAGTTTGTCATACCTGATTTCACTTCCCTGTTGACTGTGCACCTACATATTCATTTGTGGTGGTTAAGGTAATATAAACAAGCGAGCAAAGAAGTTACCCTGTTTGGTACCCTGTGCTGCTTTTGGTACTCTGTGCTACTTTTGGGTCCTTTTTCATGAAATACAGTTTACTCCATTCAAAAAGGTAAAATTTATATGTTCTATAGATTCATTATACCATTATACATAGACTGATATTTTTTCAAGTTTGTCTCTTTTAATTCTGATTATTATGGCTAAAGCCCAAATTCAGTGTCCAAGAGATTTAAAAAAAAATTTTTTTTTAAAACAGCTGTAAAGGTTTACTGAGCTACAAAATAGTCCATTTAGTTTAGGAGGCTTCACCAACATGAAGACTACAGGCCTGATAGTTGTCCAGGAGACCATCATTGATGCCCTGAACCAGGAGGACCAGACATCAAAGGGTGAAAAAGCTGCTGTTCTCGGAGAGCTACATCCAAGCACATTCATGGAAAGTTAAACTTTTAAGGCCAATCTCAGAGCTCAGTCTGCATGTGAACTGTTTTGTCATTGTTGAAAGTCACCCAGAAAGTATGTGGCAGTTCCCACAGATGATCAATGATTTTACAGTATCCGCATAAATGCCTAACCCTAACCCCCATAGTCTCATCTAGAGGTTCTCCGTTGCTTTCTTTGCTCACTTCTCCACATGTCCCCACCACAGGTTTAGAAAGTTTAGTAGGAATCGTTTCAACCATGTGGCTCAGTGAAGTGTGGATAGGCAGAAGTTACTGAAGGTGGTGTAAGGAGTAGAAAGTGTTAAAGTATAGGATGTTTCCAGGAAGGAAAAAATTGCAGATCATTTATATCATTACACCAGCTGCTGTTGATGTAGAAACAAATGCCACCACTGAGTTTTGCTGGAGAATTGCACTGGAATCTGTCCAACTACAGGGTGGAGTCCAGCATGCTTTCTTCCATCCATGTCTCCATAATGGCAGTGATATGACATGCCATCTTGGATCGATTGAATTAAGCTTTTTTATTAGCCGTAAGCTATAGTATCTGAGTTTAAGTAAACACTTGAAATATGTATTTGGATTAAATACATGCAAATATTTTGATTAAATTTCTGAAATCAATCAACTTTTGAGCAATAGCTTCATTAGAATGTTGGTGGTCATGTTGGAATATATAAAACCTCATCAACCTCACACATATCTATGCTAAATATAAAGCAATTAAAATAAATAAATACCCTGAAAGGGATAAAGAGATTTGCAGGTCCCAATGCTTGGTAAAAGATCATCATCAAACTCATCATCAAACTCAGAAGTTTGAGACTTAAAGTGAAGCTCTGAACTGCCATGGTCTTCAGTATAACTGCCGTCGGGACTAAGAGACAAAGAAACAGACAGAAATCATCACCATGGCAGTGGGTTGCACTGCATCAAATTCCTATGGGTTGAGGGATGATTGGAGATATTATTGATTCATAGTAGTTTTAAAGCTTATGGTTGATTATGAATGATTCTATTTTTTTTACAACAAATCAGAACATTTTTTGGTTTGATACTTAACCTGAAATGCATATCTAACCAAATTCTTATTGCTAATTTTAAGGAAGACAAGATGAACACATCTCATTTCCAAATGAGTCATAGTTGTGTTGAAAAAAACAACAACTATTTGACCCTCAGTTTAAGCATTTGGAATAAGCTCCAATACCCTCATCATGTCTCTGCAAGGGAAATAGTAAAGACAAGAAAACAAAACAAAGACCAGACCCCAGAAAGGCAAAAGCAGACTCATCCTTCTTGAGCCATTAGGTACCTCTCTCTGCTAGCTGGATGGTGGTTCTCCAGCTGTTTCAGGCTGCTGCCTCCTGACGCATTTAGGGCACAACCTCGACTATGTCTCCTGGTGCCATTTTCAGACAGTCTGTTGTCAGTTTCCTTCAGCCACGCCTGGGTATACAAGCAGAGACAACAGGCTTGTTAACACATTGTTGTATGTTTATTGTACACTGCATATTGTGTGCATTTGTGATATAAACCTGGTTTTTCTTTAGTTCATCATCCAGTTTTTGAAGAATCTGTTTCACTTCTTCCAGTCGAGGCTCCAAACTGTCAGCATCACCCATCTGAGGACTTTGTTCATATACCTCCTTCATCTTTAACAGAGCATCCCTGAAAACACACACACACATTCCATTCAACTCCTTATAGCTGTTACACCTATTATTTAAATAAGAGAAGCGCAACCGACACCATAATCATGCCTTTCAGGTTAACAAAGGATGGCAAGCACAATCAAGAAAGACGCAGGGTGCTTTATTTGCTAAAATGGGACCAAACCCTGGATTGTCAATAATCAAATAGCAAATCAACACAAGCATTAAACGCTATAATACAAAACCCAATAGTGTAATAATGAAACCAAACGAACGAAAAATTGTCACAAAAGCACAAGAAAAGGGGTTAATGACATCAAAAACTGACCTGTAAAATGAAGAGAGCAGGTGTAGACATGCAGCAAGAACCAATCAGATCAGAGAAACCTGCCAGGTGATCATGTTTCCATACTCCGGCAGCCTTGGCCTTATGCATTTGTTACTTTGGCCTTAACTAAATATGCTAAAGGTGACACTGCTGCTGTTCCAATTATGAGCATTAAATTAGCTACAACAATGATTCTTGCTACACAATAGTTAAGGAGTCAGCCTCCTGTATCAGGGAACGTGTTCCACAACAGGGAAACTAATAGCTACAGGACATGTTCAAGGGAGCCAATCTGAGAGCCACTGGACTTTGAAGAATACATTTTACTTTCACAATTTCAAAAAAAAGGTCTAGAGCCGACTCTAGCGACCATAGTCAAGTGCATTCCGGGGGCCAGAGCGGGCGACATAGAAAACAATCTAAAGCTTCTGGCGAGAAGTAAACGTAAATTTGGTAAAGTTATTATTCACGTTGGAGCAAACGACACCCGCCTTCGTCAGTCGGAGGTCACCAAAATTAACATAGAGTCGTGTGCAACTACACAAAAATGATGTCGGACTCCGTAGCATTCTCTGGTCCCCTCCCCAATCTGGCCAGCGATTAAATGTTTAGTCGCATGTCGTCGCTTCATCACTGGCTGTCACGGTGGTGCCCCGAAAACCAGGTGTCCTTTACAGACAATTGGAAGAGTTTTGGGGAAAAACCTGGTCTAATTAGGAGAGACGGTGTCCATCCCACATGGGATGGTGCCTCTCTCATTTCTAGTAACTTGGCTAATTTTATTAGACCCAAAGTGACCTGACAAACCAGGGTCCAGACCAGGATGCAGAGTTGTAGTCTTACACACCTCTCTGCTGCTTCCATAGAACCCTCATCCACCAACAATAACATATTTAACACTATAGAGGTAGTCTCTGTTCCACGGTTAAAAGTTCATCAAGCACAGAGCAGGGGAGCGGTCAATCACCATAATCATATCAAAATTAATACCAAAGCACAAGTTGGGAAAACTACTATCACAATTAAGTGTTGACTGTTAAATATTAGATCTATTTTGTGTAAATCCCTGTTAGTGCATGACCTGATAGCGGATCATCACATTGATTTATTTTGTCTTACTGAGACTTCAGGAGGAGGAGTATGTTAGCATAAATGAATCTACTCCTCCTACCTATCTTAATTATCATATTCCTCATGTTACTGGTCGAGGAGGGGGAGTGGCAGCAATCTATCACTCCAAGTTATTAATTAATCCTAGACCAAAACATGGCTCCAGTTCATTTGAAAGCCTGACTCTTAGCATCACCCATCTAAACTGGAAGACAGAAAAGCCACTTTTGTTTGTAGTTCTATATCGGCCCCCTGCTGGGCCACATTCAGATTTCCTATCTGAGTTCTCTGATTTCTGATCTGACTTGGTCCTGAGAACAGACAAAGTCATTATCATTGGAGACTTTAATATCCATGTTGACGTTGTAAATGACAGCTTTAGAAATGGCTTAATTTCATTACTTGAGTCAGTTGGTTTCCTCCAGCAGATAAACTAACCAACTCATAGCTTAAACCATACCCTTGATCTAGTTCTGACTTACAGTGTTGAGGTAGAACATGTGTCACTGCTCCCTCAGAACCCACTCCTGTCAGATCATTCATTGATCACTTTTACATTTATGATTAAGGATTCTTCTATCCTCAGAACACAGTCTGACTATAGCAGATGTCTTTCAGATAATGCTGTAGCTAAGTTTAAGGAAGCAATCCCTGTGCTAATCCCAGGACCACCGTGTGTTTCCCCAAGGATCAATCATTATAATCTTAGCCCTGCTGAGGTTGACTCTATTGCTGAAGGTGCAACAACCTCACTGAGAATCACGCTTGATTCTGTTGCCGCCCTGAAAAAGAAAATAGTAAATCAGAGGAGGCGTGCCCCGTGGTATAATTCACATATCTGGACCCTCAAGCAGAAAGTGCGCAGACTAGAAAGGAAGTGGCATTCTTGTAAAATAGACAGCTATCATGTAGCCTGGAAAGATTGTCTATTAGTTTACAAAAGGGCCCTCTGTAAGGCTAGAACAGCGTACTTTTCTTCTTTAATTGAAGAAAACAAGAACAACCCCAGGTTTCTTTTCAGCACTGTGGCCAAATTAACCAAGAGTCACAGTGTTTTAGATCCATGTATTCCTTCTTCCCTTAGTGGTGAAGATTTCATGAGCTTCTTCACTGATAAAGTTCTAGCTATCAGAGAAAAAGCTAACCAGGCCATCCCAACAACTGGACCATCACCAGATGTGCTGACTGTGGGGACATACAGGGTCTCCAACGAGCCCTTAAACTCCTTCAGTCCTATATATTTTTCTGAGGCATCATCGCTAATTCAGAAAGCCAAGTCCACCATGTGTCTTTTAGATCCCATCCCAACACACCTGTTGAAGGATGTTTTACCATTGATAGGCAGATCTTTCCTGGACCAGATCAATTGTTCTTTAGTGACAGGTTATGTACCCCGGTCCTACAAGGTGGCAGTGATTAAGCCGTTGCTTAAAAAACCATCACTGGATCCTGATGTGTTAGCAAACTATAGGCCGATATCCAACCTTCCTTTTATCTCTAAAGTTCTTGAGAAGGTGGTGGTGACTCAGTTACTGGAGCACCTGCAGAGAAATAGCCTGTTTGAGATGTTTCAGTCAGGCTTTAGAGCTCATCACAGCACAGAAACAGCACTTCTTAAAGTTACTAATGATCTTCTTATAGCTTCAGATCATGGATTGGTCTCTATGCTGGTTCTGCTGGATCTCAGTGCTGTGATCACAGCATCCTGTTACAGACACTGGAACGTGTGATTGGCATTAAAGGGACAGCACTAGACTGGTTTAGATTGTAATTATCAGATAGATACCAGTTTGCTCATGTCCATGGCATTCCCTCTTCATACAGTAGGGTTAGCCATGGAGTTCCACAAGCGTTTGTACTTTTGTACCAATCCTTTTCACCTTGTTCATGCTTCCCTTCGGAAACATTATTCAGCAGCATGGAATATATTTTCATTGTTATGCTGATGACACTCAGCTAAATCTATCCATGAAACCAGAGGAGACAGAGAAGTTAGTGAAGCTTCAGACCTGTCTTAAAGACACAAAGTCCTGGATGTCTTCAAATTTCCTCCTCCTTAACTCAAGAAAAACTGAGGTCATGGTGTTTGGTCCTCAACCTCTCAGGGATAGATTAGATCACATGATCACTCTGGATGGTATCTCATTAACATCTAGTCTCTCTGTGAGGAATCTAGGAATCGAGGAATCTAACTTTTGACCAAAATCTGTCCTTCAAGTCACACATTAAAACAGTCTCTAGAAGTGCCTTTTTTCACCTGAGCTAGTGACACCTTATCATCCCAATAGACCGCTCCGCTCTCAGAATGCTTGTCTACTTGTGGTTCCCAGAGTCTCTAGAGGTAGAATGGAGGGCCGAGCATTTAGCTACCAGGCCCACCTGCTATGAAACCAGCTCCCTGTCCAGGTACGGGAGGCTGACTCCATCTCTACTTTTAAAATTAGGTTTAAAACCTACCCCTTTGAAAAAGTTTATTGTTACTAATTCTGTAGTTCCAGTTACTGTCATAGACAGACAAATTATCATACTTAGGGGGTCGTCTAATCATTAGATTAACATCTTAGCTATGCTGTTATAGGCCGAGGCTGCGGGGCCCAGAAACATGATCACCTGACAGGCCTCTGTAACCCCACTGGGTCATGGTTTCCTCTCCTCTCCTCTCCTCTCCTCTCCTCTCCTCTCCTCTCCTCTCCTCTCCTACCTATTCTATCCTCTACCTTTCCTCCCCCATCTCCTCTCTCTCTACCCAGCCGGCCATCAGCAGGAGGGTCTCCCTACATGAGCCTGGTCCTGCTCAAGGTTTCTTCCTGTTAAAGGGGAGTTTTTCCTTGCCACTGTTGCTTGTCTGGGGTTAGGCCCTGCTATTCTGGAAAGCGCCTTGAAACAATTTTGATTGTAAAACATGCTTAATAAATAAAGATTGATTTGATATGATTTGATTTGCTCCAATGGAAACCAAAGGCCTAACCCTGACAGAGTGGAAAAGGGAAGTTAAGGATGCCCCTGTAGCCTGATCCTGAATAGAAAGACCAAAGCACCTATTGACAATGTTCCCTCTAAGCTGCGCGCTTGCGCAATCGCGCACTGCTTGCACATACTCAGCGCATAAGAAAATCTATGCAGCGCACAAAATAAAATTCAACAGAAACGTATTAATGAATATTTAATTTTAGAACTGATATAATCTAGTTTATTAGACCAGTAATATTGTTTTCTGTACCATTTCGCAACGTAACTCAATGAGCGACAGGTGTCCAGCCAATCATAGCATTGATAGTGTTTGCGTATGTGCCCTGCCTTTACTCGCCGTTCAGGTTAGCTAGCTAACAACAGTGCAGCAGAGTTAAGAGACGCAAATGCTAATCCCTTATCATGGCAAAACAAACGGGCAGAGCCACATCCACTCATCAAGCCAAAGTAAAAAAGAAATGCGATTCTTTTAAGATGGAATGGCTGTCGGATTGTGTGCAAATAGAAAAACAAGCAGTGAAACTCTTCCTAGGACTCTTTCAGGACTCTTCCTATGGTTAAAGCAGGACTCTCACATATAACATAGTACACATCTCATGAACAACAAGATTTTTGTCTTTTTCATTTTATGTGCTGCTGTCATTTGATTATTTTAATAAGCCATGTAACTTGCTATGATCCAAGGTAACAAGCATGATACTGGTGTGTGGCCACAGCGTACCCATCTGATGTTGCTCACAGTGGTCCTCAGTGTGCTCAGGGAACTTTTGTGTCTGCTCAGACACATGAAAAATTAGAGGGAACATTGCCTATAGACTACCACTCTTGTAAAATTTGTCAGAATCTACATCCATGTTGTGAGTTGGTGGTCATTTTACATTTACTTTTTCATCATTTAGCAGGTCCTTTATTCCAAACGACTTAGAGTGAGAGACATAATCAGCTACTATGCAATCGAGACCAATGTGAATAAAATACCTTACAGTCCTAAACTACCTGGCACAATTACAACTACCTACTAACAGTGCAGAGCTATGGAGTAGTGAATCGGGATATAAATGCTGCATTTTGGACCATCTGAAGTGGCTTTACCACACAATTCAGCATAACTGTTAGAAGTGAATTGCGGTATTTAATGCAGATCACATGACTTGTACAACCAGCAGTTGTGCTTAACATTATCTTCATGAATCACAGTAGCTGGGATAGCATTCTCAGGACTGCTCTGAGATTTTTCTATGTACTGATAGCAGCTTTAACACATGCAACACAACAATTGATATTGTATTTAACTTTGTCAGAAATACTCTCCAAATCACCATCCCAGTCATTGCAGTCAAAGGACTGCAGAAGCCAGAACCTACACACACCTCCAGAGGACAGATAGGACTCAGAAGATATGGCGGGTGGCAGCGGGGGATGTTTTTGAGAACAGAATAGTGTTTGATGAGGTGTACCTCTGTTCTTTCTCTCTCTGAATCTCTTGGCTGATATTATTGATTCTGCTTTGAAGTTTAATGCGTCTCTGTTCAGGAGGGAGGTGGCTGCAGTCTGCCGGAGCCAAGCCCTGAAACAAATTTTAAAACTACATTTACAAAATTCAAATATGACCACATAACACATTAACTGTAATGGAACATGTGCAAAAAAGGTGCAATGCTCACCAGTTTCAGTGACAGCTGTCAGGGGTAAACAGGGGTAAAACATCATCAAAAGTGATTTTATACATCTAGACATTTAAATAAATATACACACATTAACATAAACCCACATCTTACACACAAATTTATTTGTATACACATGCATTTTTAAAAAGTAAAAGCACATATAAAAACATATATTTATATATAATACCCCTCGCTTGAGACTGCGAAAACACTGTTTCCTTCTTGTCCTGGAGCCACACATCATGAAGTCATTCAGCTGCTGGGTGATAGGTGCTCTACAGGCAGGGGGGGGGCGTTGCAGATTATGAGCTGGGGCCTCTGGGGAAGGCAAGATCGGGGGTGGGGGTGGGGGTGGGGGCTGGTGGGGGGATGAGAGCAGTCTCAATAGCTGCAGTAAGAGGGAGAGCTGTTGTCAGTGCAGCCAGATTTGAGAGTGTTTATTTGCATAAGCATCAGCTTTATGTTCAAACCTTATTTTTTCGTATAAAGGGCCATCTTTTTTTGCTTTGTCTTCGTCCTTCAGCTCGATTATCAAGGTAACTGGATTCCGAAACGCTCCGTCTGATGGTGGCACTATAGTCCTGGAATGCCACATCACCTGGAGGGTCGAATCCTGATTTATACACCTCCGCTACCTGCTGGGTGTCCTAACCATGCAAACACAATTATTTTAAACATTGTTTGTACTGGTATTGGTATTACTGTCCGTCTACTGTGAGTCAAATGTTCATATTACTGAATCTGAAAACGTTGTGCTAATTTGTATGTAATGGAAAAAAGATACAAAAAAAAAACATGGTGAGAAGCAGGATGTGTTTTTTCTTGTTTGGCCTTTTTCCATCTACTATCCAAGGAGACTCACCATCCGGGGCTGAACGCTTTCAGCTGCGTCCATCATGGCATCCAGGCAACGGCTCATAACAGGGAGAACCTTTCTCTCAGTATCCACTAACAAACGCATGCCTTCGCATATTCTCTCAATGCGCCTCTCCTCCATGTCCTGGATTCGCTACAAACACAGAAACACAACATTCCCTGACCTTCACCTTTCTCGGAATAACCAGGGCTATGTCACAGTTGTGCTATCTTACTTGGTATATAACGGG
Source organism: Takifugu rubripes (assembly GCF_901000725.2). Classification (NCBI taxonomy): domain Eukaryota; kingdom Metazoa; phylum Chordata; class Actinopteri; order Tetraodontiformes; family Tetraodontidae; genus Takifugu; species Takifugu rubripes. Next base: position 5,982,664 of record NC_042305.1, read on the forward strand.
AACTAGGGTGTGGTAGTGCTGGTACTGGTCATGGTTAAACTGGCTTAAACTGGACTGATAGTCTTTCCTAGACTCTTCAGCAGCTTCTTTCTTCTGTTGAGCTGTCTGATGAGCCTGAGAGTGATTAAAATTTGTTCAGAGCTTTGTTATTTTTCTGAGAAGCATGCCATCTGTCAAAAAACCTGCTTGGTGGAGGTAATGATGTAGTGAAAACACTTCTCTGGCTGGTATTAAAAAACCTAAACTGCTAGAAATCTTGCCATTACCGTATTTTCATGACTATAAGGCGCACCTAAAAGCCTAGAATTTTCTAAAAAATCGACGGTGCACCTTTTAACCCGGTGCGCCTTTTGTATGGATTACGGTAATATTGGTTAATTGCGGCTACCGTAGTCAGTAGGCGTGGCCGAAGTAACAGCAGTAAGAGTGATAAATAGGAATTCTAGTTCAGTCCCAAACCATTTCTGTCTGTAAAGACCCCAAAATGGCTCATTGGCAAGAGAATTTAACGTGAACGAATCAATGGTACGGAAGTGGAAGAAACAACAAGACGACCTGCGCCAGGTGAAGAAGACTCAACGGAGCTTCCGAGGAAACAAAGCCAGAAGTGGATTAACAAAGGAACTCCAGCCGCTAGATATTGGTGTCAACAGGGCATTCAAAGCTAGACTGCCAACTGCGTGGGAGCGTGAACACACGTTCACCAAGACGGGGAGACAGCGCCGAGCAGCATACGCCACTATCTGCCAGTGAATCGTAAATGCCTGGGCTGATATATCAGTCTCGACCGTGGTCCGAGCTTTCAGGAAGGCAGGGATTGTCAATGAAATGCCAGACAACACCAGCGACACTGACCCTGATGACGACTGTGACGAGATGGAGCCGGCCATGTTGGACGCCGTATTCGCACAACTGTTCAATTCGGACACCGAAGAAGGAATTCGAGGGATTCCTGAATGAGGAATGAACTGATAAAGTGAGCTTTACGTGTTTCTTTTGTGTGTTTACAACTTAACAAGGCTGGTCATACTGTGAATATGGACATTACCATTTGAACAACGTTGTTATATTGCTATTGTTATATTGCTATTGCTTTGCACTACTTCGAGAATTACCGTATATTGTGTTTGCACTAACGTTTAAATTACCGCAACGGTACTACGTGATAAAAATGTTGCACTAAATCGAAGATTTATTAAACCCCACTATCCACTTGTGATAAAAATGTTGCACTGCCTGTTATAACTCGCTGTTTTACGCGAAAACACTACGTCACTCGGGAAAAATAATAAAACAGCTGTTTATTCATTTGGGAGTGAATGGAGTTGTGAGAACGCCAGTTTGTATTCTATTAATAAAGTTTGACTGACTTATCTGACTGTTTTATTGACATTCCTTTTAGCGCAGCTTGATCTAGTGAATGCGTCATGAAACAACAGGCACTACGCAGTTTCTATGCTATGCGCCTTATAACACGGTGCGCCCTGTGTATGAAAATAGTTCTAAAATAGGCCGTTAATTGAAGGTGCGCCCTATAATACGGTGCGCCTTATGGTTGTGAAAATACGGTATATTTGATCCAGACGTGATCTTTAACTCAGACATTAAATATTGTTATAAATTTTATGCAATTACATAAAAATCAGGTTTTCCCCAAAATTATCTAAAAATAGTTATTTTGAAAAATTTCTAGCTTTCCACACATAGGTTAAAAAAGATCTTACCTTCAAAGTGCAGCGCTGAGGGAGATAAGATCAGAGACAGTTAAACATAAATCATGTCTCAGATGTCAAGGTGATTCTCGATGGCTGTTCTCAGGCATCCAGTTGTTAGCATTAAGCAATACATGGGGAAATCAAATCAAATCTATGTTGAGGCCTTTAATATGTGAGTGCCTATAATCATCATTCAATCAAAAAGAACCACTGCTTCTGAAACTGTTTGCTAACTGACCAAATCATAGAAAAAATAAAAGAAATTTAGGATTTGATGTCTACCACTGTAATCAGAAAGCACAAAGAGTAGAGTTTCTACTACTTCTAATGTGAATGTATCTACCTTCTCTCCATCTGTCTTGTTGTCAAGGTCAATTCTGTTGCAGATGTGCTGTGCTCGCTCTGCCTCCTTACAGTCTCGCTCAAACCGCCGTTTACTCTGAAAAAATACAAAGTAAACACCAAAATAACTAGATCATCAACCTCAACATTAGCATTTATTGTGGGCTTGAAAGTGTTCAAAAAATGTAACCATGCAGGTTGTCAAATTGTAGTGGATGTGGAATTATTCCTGTAGTTCATGAGAGTGGGCTCAGCCCTCTTTATCAGTCATCAGGAATGCACACCTACGAATAAAGTTTTCCAGCCCTTTTGCTCTGTACTCTCCTGGTAAGATATTCACTAAAACCCTGTTTTTGTTTGTTAAAACCATAAACTTGTAAATTGAATGCTTTCCAGTCACTAGTAGTGACATTGTTTCAACAACCTATGGAACCATCTCACCAGCTTTACACCTTTCTCTCACAGAAATCATTTGGATATGAATTATTACTTTACATCTCCTATGTTCTGTAGGACATTTTAAAATATATGTATAACAATAAATGAAAGTATACTTCATCCAAATTCTTTATTCTTACAATATTGCCTTCAATAGCAATTAAACTGAAGTAGGTTTGTAATTGTCACTTTTATTGATTATATGAATGTGGTATCTGACATTATCCAATTGGAGCGGGACATTTGGTTGTCTCTTCCAATCCTGTCACAGCTCAGTGACTCACAGCTCAGCTCACTGTCACTCACATTACAGTAACAGTGTGTACTAAAATCTATACTAGAATCTTTATCGCCTACTCATTGACACTAAATATGCGCTGTAAAGCCTAAATGGCACGGCTAGAATTAGTCAACCTTGTATTTCTGTGCACCTACTTTCCGCAAATAAGTACAACTTGGATTTATGAATATCATAAAATTAAATTTTTTAAACACCATCCACATCTTTTCCACCCAATTCCAATCCTTTGAAAATTATGTGATCAGCCGTGATTCCCAAATACTTGATCAGATCAGGGAAACCCGTTGCTTTTGGAGTTGATGGAATCATAAATAATAGAGAAAAAAGCCAAATGTAGGATAGTGTTGCCATGTCCAATATGTTTTATGCCATTTCTTTGTGTTTTGTTCTCTTGGTTCTCTCACTGGCCAACTCCCTCCTATCGCAAGCAACTCCAGAGGTTCTTGGGTTGCCAATTTCTATCTGTGCTTTATTGAGGACTATAGTAAGGTGGTAGCACCTCTTACTAGCATAACCTCCACTTTAAAGGCTTTCCAGTTGTCCAATGAGGCTGAAGTGGCATTCTGCCAGATGAAGTCCCTATTTGCCTGCATCGCTGCAGGAAGGTGTCGGGTCGGGTCCGCTCCGCCCTCCTACATGCTTCCTCACAGTACCAGAGGCAGGCCAACCTTCACCATGTTCCAGCCCTGTCCTATCTGCCAGGCCAGGGAGTCTCGCTTTCCTCTAAGGATCTCTCCCTCCAAGCTGACTCCCGGAATCTCATTCCTCATTTTCTCGCACCATTTGTGATTGACCGTATTGTCAACCCCTGATGGTGGCCCAGCTTAAATGGCACATTCCTCGCCACCACATCTGGGATAACAGTCCTCTGTGCACCTTATACCGGGATCATCCCAATAAGCCTGGTAGGGTGCCAGGATTCGCCCATTGACGGGGAGGGTGCTGGGATGTGCAGGTCAGATTTGTTTTTGCTTTGTCCCCTTTTTTTTAAATACTCATTTCCCTTATCTGTGCAGGCTGGATTTCTCCAACCCCCTCTTCTGGAGTTTGTCACCTGCTGGTTGCGAGCGCATCAGGAGCAGCTGTATTTATCTCTGGCCCTGCCAGTTTGTCGCTTTAACTCCATGTGGTAATTGCGTACCGTCTCCTGTGCTCATTCTTATAGAGAGAAGCTAGAGTTTTGATTTCTGTTTCTTTGATTGCCTTTTGTTTTGTTTCCAGCCTCAGCTGCTACGCTCAGTTTCATTTTCTGGGTCCAGCCTGCTCTGGGCCACACCTGCAAGTTTTGCTTGGTGCTCTTTTTCTAGTTGACTAAACCTTCCTTTGGCAAAGGACTTTTCTGATCGTGGTCTGCATTGTGGGTTCTGTCGCACTTCTGCCTTAACAGAGGCACTGGCATGGCCAGTGTGTTTTGTGCCATTTGTTTGTCTTTGGTTTTCTTGGTTCTCTCTCTAGGGGTGTGGTGGATTAGCTTTTGTACCGTTTGTTTGTGACTGTTACACTTGCAGCTATTTATCAATCAACACTCTTCAATAGCCACTGCCTGCTGTTCACCAGCATCTGATCGTTTGTTCTGTCTTGTGGTAAACGTGCGTCAGCAGTGTCCTCATGATTCGTACCTTAGAGTAATTTTGTTCTTTTTTTCACACCTCTTCCTAGGCCACCACGCACCTCTCTTTCGGAGGAAGAACCTGCACTTCATGCACCTCACTTTCCACCGCACAGTGCACTGTAATCTCAGTTCAATTAAAGTCTTGTTTAAGCACTGTCAGCTGTTGTGTGTCTCCTTACGGGTCCAGTCTAAACTCTGTGTGTAACAAGTGTATCTACATGAAATATTTTATTTCTCTTGCCATAGCTTATTTAATACTTATGTTATCTGTAATGTTTGGTTCAGGGTACCCTCTCTAAAAGCTAATAGAGTATAAATACATTTTAAAATGACATAATACAATTTGTGGTTTAGCTATTTGACCACTGTGCTTTGTAAAGTGCTGTGTGTGAGCCACCTGGTACGAGCCAACTGGACAAATCTGTTCCTATTCAAGTAATAAATGTGATGTTAAAAGTCTGGCTCATCCATTTGAGCACAACAAATTCCAACTCAAGTAAATCTTGACTGTGTATTCAGACCAACATCATAACTATTTACACAGTTGTTATGATGTTGGTCTGAATACACAGTCCACACTTAAACTTTGAATAAAATTGGAATTATACAAATTAGCATGGTGATCGGTGCTGAAAGATCACCCACAGTTTCCAGTTGTTTCCAGGAATTCTCAATGTGCTGTTGGGCACGACGACCATCTTGAAAATGCTGTAAAAATAAAAAACACGAATAACTTGCTGATGACAATGTTGCAATTTTTACAATTTGCAAACCATATTTTGACATAAAATTGTAGAGTGTGTTTGCGCAGTTGTGTGCATGCGTATGTGTATGTACGCACACTCTTTCTCTCGGTCTTCAACTCCTGAGTGTATCTCATCAGTTCACAAACTACCTGGGAGTTCAGGTTTTCAGATAGTTCTTCTTTCTGAATTGAAAGTTCATGCAGTTGTCGAAGAGTCGCAGCAAAGGCCAAACACCATGTGTACCTTTACCAACCAATCAGAGAAAGGATAACAAAAATGTTTCAACAATGGAGACAATACCACTCACAGAAAATGGCAGAGAGCAGGGAAGAGCAGGTTAAGAAAGCACTTAACGTTTACAGCAGAACTAGTCATCCTCTATTAGCTACTGAGTTTCACACACAGCCAATGTAGCAAATGCAGAATGTATTGTTTGCAAAATATCAAGAGGACACAAGAAAAAAGTCATTCATGGGTAAATCTCTACTTTGTTGCTTCCAGAACTCCACTGCATTTAAAAAACCCAAATGTTTCCATAAATACAGCACCCTCTACAGACACATATTGTGCTCTATGGGGTGCAGCAAAGGATGGCAATTTAGATGGTTCAGCATCTTTCACATTTTGTAGTCCTGGAGAGTATTTAAACAACTAAGGAGTTCATGTTCTAGTTAGAAATTATGAGTGTATATTTCCTTGTGTGAGGGGTCCATAGAAAAGAACACCTAACACTCTGAATTACTTCTATTTTCTCCTCATGTCTGCATCCCCCATTCCAAAATAGCCTGAAAATAGATTTATTTTTTCCTGGCAGGAGAAAAGAAGCCAAAATGATTCTTGTAGCACTGACTGCAATTAGATTTTTTTTTAAATTTATCACGATGTCAATTCCTGAAATTAATAAAACCTTCAAAGATGGGAGCAGCTATGTTACTGTGCAGAACCCTACTCCCAGGCCTAGCACTCACAAGAAGATATATTATAGGTGTACACACTAATTTAGATATTTTGTTCTTTATAAAGAAACGTTTAGCATATTAAGGTCTAATCTAATCTAGTTTTATTTATTTATGGAAAAGAAAGTGAGTTGATTACAGAGAAATAACAAAATAAGCCTTATTTTACTCAAAGAAATTAACAAAATGTATATTGTAACTCAGGTGAAAAGGCAGGGCACCTTACACCTTATTAGCTATGTTGGCTAATTTAGCTGTAAAAACTTCAGTGAGATGCTTCTTGTAGCCCAGTCAAACACATCAGTCTTTAACATTGGTGTGTTGAAGATTATTTTTCTAGAATGCTTCATTTTATTCATGCCAAACATATACCCTGTTAAAATGTCCCAATAATTCTGTTTAGCCTCATCTGTCCAGAGAACATTATTCCGTAAGTAGTGATTTTTGTCTCTTTCAAATGTTAGTCTGATCTTCGTGTTTCAATCAATCAGAGCAGTTTTCTCCTTCCACACCTCCCATGAAAGTTCACCATGTGCACATTTACCATCAACAGTAACAAGAGTTGGAGGTCCCATGATGACATCTTAGGGCTTTTGGTGAGTTGTTTCAGCATCATGTGGTCTGTGCTCAGGGTGAAAATGCTTGGACAAGCAGACATGTTTGTTTTCAAAGTCCTACACTTAAATTTTAAACAGTGGAATGGCTGATTTAAATTATTTGGAGATCTTTTTAAATTTCTTACCAGACTTGAACACCACTATAATCACTGGTGGAATCAGATTTCCCTTTTGATTTCGCCAAAGTGTTCATTCTCACACAGTCAGGACACCAAACTAAATATCTGAAGTTTAAATAGGGTTACACTCCATCAGAAAGCAGAGTTAAAATTCTCTATTCAAGTGCACCTGATGGGATACACCTTTGTTTGCCATTTAATTGGACTTTTTTTTTTTATGAGACCAACCTGCTTTCATCCTCTCTCCCTCTCTTTATTTGATACTTCTTGGAAAGGCTCCTAAGTAGGAAGACAAATACATATGTTATTAATCTCATTAAAGGTACAATAATACATAAAACCAATATAAAAAATATATAAAGAACAAACAATCACCCACACACATACATATTTTCTTTCTTTATATTTTTTTCTTGACTGTACCCCTGAATGAGACAGCTCAATGCAAGGCCCTACGTGAGCATTTGGGGGCAGGTACCTTGCTCGTGGATACCTTGGTCAGTGCTCCAAAGGTGTCCAGGCACTTCTGCTTACTACTTGAACACCCAGTTCCCTACAGACTGAGCTACCACCACACAAATATATACTAGCGGTAAGTAGTAGTATAGATAAGTAAATATAGCTGTCACACAGAAGTTGTATAGCAAGACATAAAATACATACTGAATATCTGTATACGTAACCTTACACGTGCACAGACACACACACACAAATGTTAAAATGAGGATCATTTGAATATTATACTGAGGATCAGTATGATGACAGGCACAAACAGCTGGGTTAACAAAGATAATGACAAGAACAATGTTTTTACAAGAACAATGTTGGAAGAGGCAGGCTAGAAGAATCAGAAGGATCAATAAGATTTCAATGTTACCTGATCTGTTTGGCATAGCTCAGCTCAATGTCTGCTCTCTCTTTAATAAACTTGGTGTATCTCTCCAGGAAGTCAATGCCCCAGCCAGTGTGTTTTTCCAAGCTATCAAACTGATCCTGAAACACAAAAAGAAAATGTTCAGTTCTTTCACATATTCTATAAGTCTACCGGCAGCTGAACTATGAATTGATTACAATGCATGATCTACACTGTTACCTATAAATTTTTATTTTAGACTTTTTATTCATATACATCAATAATCACTTTTGTCCAGACTGATGAATAATTTTGGGAAGATTTACTTTGTCTACAAAGAATAAATCACATCTTAATCATTTTGCCCAAATAAATAAGAAATATTTGACTCTAACAATGGGCAACGGTGTATTACGTTTAGTTCAAACTCAAATGATAACCAGTAGTGGTGGTAAATTTTAAAGTTTTCTACATTCTATAAACTGTACAAATGCACCTACATAATGCACCCAGGATTCAATTTAATTAAATTCAAATGTATTGATACAGTGACCTCTGAACAACCAACAGGAAGAAATATGAAGAACTCTAGAACAGGAACAGGCTCATATGTGGGGACCCAGCCAATAGGAGAAGAACAGACACATCAAATGTACATACATTTACCTTAGACATTAGCATTACCTGCAATGCTAGCAGTGCTTGAAATATTTATGCTGAAATGCCATTTCAAGATGGCACTAGTTCAGCATACAATCACTCTCTTTTTTCTGTTATCCTGTTTTTCATATGTGTGATGTGGATGTATCTGCTTAGGCTTATGGTTAGTATCAGCGAGGTGTTGGTACAAGTCAATGCTTAGCTGCGATCATCCTGCCTGATTGATCCTCACCTCCTATATTCCCGTTACTTCAAAGTCCTCCCACCTGCCTTTCCTGGGCTACAGTCATAGAGCTCAGGAGGTCAGGAAAAGGCTAGAAACCACAGCAACCGGGAAAAAAAAAGAGTCAGCTAATTTAATCGAGGATTCCCTCAACCATGCCTGAGATCTGGGAAAAATTTGGAAATCATAAACTGCCAGGGAGCAAATAGAACAGCATGTTAAAAGGCAGCATAGGAACTTGCTAAGAAAAGTGCCATTAGAAACACCATGGTAAATGCCCTGGCCCCCAAGCTCAGCAAAGTAAGACAAGCCAGGTTCTCAACCTGGTCCCAATGGAGTGCCCTGCAAGCGCTACAGGTTTATCAACTTCAACAACTTCAGCTCAACTTTATTGATCCCTTTTGGATGAATCCCTCAGGGAAATTTAAGATAAATTTAACTGGATTTCAGGAAATATGAACTCCCCCAAAGTAATAGAGCTATTGTGGAAGCTAATGACAGCTACCTCTTCTTCTAATTGCTGACCATAAGGATGACCATCTACCTGCTAGAGAATGACTAGATTGACACTTGGACAAGTTGATGTCATGGAGCTGAATAAAGGTCAAACCTGCCAAAGCCATAGTCTGTCTCTCAGAAGAGGAGTCTGTTCATCAAGTTTACATTCAAGAGAATGCCAGAAAGCTCTTGAGCTAAGAGAAGCCACTGACCGGTCAGTAAGGAATGCCAATGCTGAGGTTCCCACTAGCCGAATTGTTCATCAAGAATGTCCCTGTACAACAGTCTGTACATTTACATTTTAACCATTTAGCAGATGCTAGCGACTGACGGAAACACATCGAGCCAGTATGCATTTTAGACTTATGTGAATAAAATACTACTTTACAGTCCGAGACTACCAAATGCAAGTGTGACAATCAGTGATATAAACAGGAGAGAAGGAGCCAAGAGGTGAAATGAGAAAGGAGGAGGATGAGTGCTGTTAGAAGAGCATATGCTCTCAAAAGAACTATGTCTTCAATAGCTTTTTCAAGGAAGAGTGGGTTGCCCATGTTATAACAGAGCTCTGGAGGTTGTTCCTCCATTGAGAATAGGTTATGAAAATAGCCAGAATTGCCATGCCTGTACAGATGGCTTTATCAGATGACAGTCATATGCGGAAGGAGTGGTGGCATGGGCTCCAACAGGAATGTTCAAGTAAAAGTAAACAGATCCAGCGAGTACTCTGTAGGTCAGCATGAGTAACTTGACTTTAATGCAGGCAGCTACAGGTAGCTAGTGAAGCTCTATTAGCAATGGGGGTGTTGTGGGTGTGTGTTGTTTGGTTGAAGACCAAATGTGCTGCTGTATTGTAGACAGTAGTCAATGCCGATCACCATGGCTTGTACTGGCAGCTAGGTGGCATGAAGTAACCTTAACCCTGCCTCTTTGAAAGGGCATAATATTCACAGTGTGACTTTTATATTTCAATTTAATGTCACCCATTTGTTGAAATCTGTTTTCACTTTCATATTTTTTGGGGGGAAGATGGGTTTACTTTATTTTATTTTAGAAGATTCATTGGGAAACTACTGTGTTCAAATGGATTCCAACAATTTTTAACTGCGGTTGAATAGCAAATTAACAACACAATCAACATTTCCGGGGGGAAAAAAGAAAAAACATCCAGAATGGTTAAGCAGTGATGAACAGATCTGATCACAAAGGAATTCCATAAAGAAAAATTCCATCAAACAACAAATCAATCACAACTTTTTGTTGTTCTAGTGGCAACAATAGGCGCAAGGTGCAATACCCATTCAGATAAATAATTGGCCTGATGGGGGTTCACCCATTTTGTGAACTACTGCTTACAGGGGGTGCTAAGGCAGTCTCAGAAAATTGGAGGAAAATTGAGAAAAAAAAATGCAAACATAACAATACAATACAAAAAAACTGACTGTTATTATAAATACAATGTACTAATGTGTACTAATATAACATTGCCTGCGTGTTCTTGATGTCACTGTTTCTGGCCTGGCGGTTTGTGTGTGTCGTTAAGTTGCTCTGATCCTCAAAGTAGCATGTAGCTAGCTAGTGCAGGAATGGTCAGGTTTTTGAAAAGAAAAGGTCCCATGGAAAAGACAAAAAGCTCAATTATGGAAACTGAGTACTTGTGGCAAAATAAAATACGCAATAAAGAGGCAACATCCTCTTCCCTGTGAATCAAGGAAAAAATGGCTTCTTTAAATGAAAAAATAGCATTCCTGAAGAGTCAAAACTTATAGCCTTCAAAATATCAGCTATAGCTGGTATCATGACAAAAGGAGATAGATGAGAATGATAAATGACCATGACAGAAGGGTAAATCCAGACACAACACGAAGAACTGGCATTAAATGTGGCTGATATTGAGAAAGCATACTGGAAAAAGGCAAAAAAGATTGATCAATAAATTACATTTTTATTTATTATCTCCATGCATGCATACATTAATATGGAGTTGTTGCATTCTAGTGACTGACAATGACAGATAGATTGAGGATGGAATGATTATAATGATGATTGATGAGAAATGTTGAGTTATGATTTAAAGTCTGCATGCTCATGTGATGCAGAGCATAATGGAGGTTCACGCCAATTCCTGTCTGCTTCCTGTGATGCAGTGCATAATGGAGGAGGCAGAGCATGAACCGCAGTCGTCACTCACCATGTTGCTATGGCAGAGCAGAGATACCCCCGCCCCCCATACATACACACACACGCACACACACAGGATGAACGGTTAATATTAAAGGGATTGTTTGAATGAAACCTACCCACAGCTCAGTACCCCAGTTAGAGCTCATCATGTAACTCCACTATGGCTGCTCCCTCTTGTAATCTGACATCTACCACAAGATGCTGCGTCTGATCCCCATGCGTATCCCTTCCAACACACCAATTCCTGTCTGCCTGTAGCAGTCTGTCATGGATGGTTGGAAAAAGAGAGGGCATGGCTAAAACTGAGCATGCTCAGTGTGTCAGTATACGAGAATAAAACAGCTGTGATGGCATCATAGTACCAGCAGGTAGTACTACCCTACATTACACTGTATACAATGAGAAAATTAGATTAATGAAATACATTTGAGAAAGGTTAGATGAGTTTAAATACTTTTTTTAATCATTTCATGGTATCTCTATATGCCCTTTTTATTTTATTTTTATTGAATATAACCTCAGCTTAACTAAACCTTGACATAAACAAATTGCATATAATACTATTCAGAAATGTTTTTCAAGGATTGATTAAGTTAATGGAGTTACTAAAGCAAAACAAGATTGTTGATTTGTTCGTAATTTGAACCCATTTGTGAATTTGAAAAATCTACATTTCAATGGCGGTCTGATCCCCGGCTGCAGAATCGAGCTCTAGGGACATGGAATGTCACCTCTCTGATGGGAAAGGAGCCTGAGCTGGTGCGCGAGGTTGAGACGTTCTGACTAAATACAGTATAGTAGGCCTTACCTCGATGCATACTAAGGGTATGTTTACCCCGGTGGATGAGAGGGTAGCCTCCCATCGCCTTCGGGTGGGGGAACGCATCCTGACTGTTGTTTGTGCCTATGGCCCAAGCAGCAGTTCAGCGTATCCACCCTTTTTGGAGTCCTTAGAGGGAGCGCTGGAGAGTGCTCCTTCTGGGGGCTCCCTAGTCCTCCTGGGTGACTTCAATGCTCACGTTGGCAACGACAGTGTGACCTGGAGAGGTGTGATTGGGAAGAATGGCCCCCCTGATCTGTGTCCGTGGTGCCAGCGTTCCACGAGGCTGAAGTGGATTCGTACTTCAGCGCCTTCGAGCGAATAGCTTCAGTGCTTAACTGGCCAAGGGACATGTGGCCTGTCCTCCTCCAGTGTAAGCTGGTGGGAAAAGCACAGGAGGTTGTGTCTGCTCTTTCGTTGGAGGATACCCTACAATATGATGTTGTGAAGGAAGCAATTCTTCGTGCCTATGAGCTTGTTCCTGAGACCTACAGACATAAATTTAGGAGCCATAGAAAGTCGGGGGGACAAACCTTTATTGAGTTTGTACGTGAAAAGGGCAATCTCTTCGATAAATAAAGGTGTCTACGTTGTTCAGAGCTGCTGTCCTTGCAGATGAGTTTGTGTTAACCCACAAGAATGTTTTCTCGTCTCCCCTCCGCTCTGACAGATTTTCTGCTTCTTGAGCCACCAGCGCCCGAGCCCAGCCCCCCCCCCCCCCCCCCTTGAAAAGGCTAGAGGGCACCCGTTGTCCCAGCCAGGGAGTCGTGAGTGTATTTATTGCCACAAGAGGGGCCACGTCATCGCTGACTGTCTGTCGTTGAAACGAAAACAGCAAGCACCCGCAGCTGCTCAGCAAAAGAACGTGTGCCTGGTTAAAACGTTTCGTAAACGGGCTACTGAACAAGCTAACGCCATAAGTGATAAACCAAATCCTTGCTTCACCCCTTTTACTTCAAAAGGCTTCGTCTCATTGACTGCTGGGATGACAGACCGTAAGGAAATTACCCTGCTGAGAGACTCAGCCAGTTCCCAGTCAATCATCAAGGCTAACATCTTACCGTTGTCATCAGCTACATCTTGCCACTCTAGTGTTAAAATTCGGGGAGTGGGGATGGTTAACATGCTCACGCCACTGCACAGAATCCATCTTCAGTGTCCTCTTCTTAGTGGATGGTTTGAGGTTGCAGTTCTCCCAGACTTGCCTGTCCCCGGTGTTGATTGCCTCCTCTGTAACGACATTGCTGGAGGAAAGGTGAGCCCAACACCAATAGTTGTAATAATAATAATAGATGTCCCTGTTGAAATCAATGCCCCTAGTGAAATCAAGAGTCTCCTGAGGTTTTTCCAGCCTGTGCAGTCACGAGGGCCCAGGCTAAGGAATACGGAGAGGATCTGGCAGACATCTTCTTCTTCGCAGATCGACCAACCAGTTCTGAAGCTACCGAGTCACAGATTGGTCATCATCAGCACGCAGCCAGCCTCAGCACCAAAGCTATGGAGCTGCCGGCCACGAGAGAGGAGTTCATCAAGGCCCAGCAAAATGATGAAACCCTGCAAAACTGCTTGTCCTCTGTCCTTAGTGTTGAGCAGGTAAAGGGACAGAAAGTGGTCTACTTCATGGATCATGGGCTACTCTTTCGCTGTTGGAGACAGGATGCCTCGGGTGATGGGGACTGGAGTACAGCCTACCAAGTCGTGGTCCCAACGGCGTACCGACCTCAGGTACTTTCTCTCGCCCATGATAACCTGTGGGGTGGACATCTGGGGATCACAAAGACATTTGATAAGATCCTTAGGCATTTTTTCTGGCCTGGACTGAAAGCCGATGTGGTGCGCCATTGCCGCGCCTGCCATGTGTGTCAGGTAACTGGGAAGCCCAACCAAGTGGTTCCTCCAGCCCCACTCTGTCCTATACCCGTGATGAGGGAGCCATTTGAGAGAGTGATGGTCGACTGTGTGGGACCTTTGCCAAAAACCAAATCTGGCAACCAGTTTTTGTTAACTATCATGTGTGCTTCCACTAGGTTCCCTGAGGCCATTCCTTTGCAGAGGGTCACTGCTCCAGTCATCAGTAAGGCACTTGTGGAGTTCTTCACAGTGTTTGGCCTACCTACGGTGGTCCAGACTGATCAGGGGACTAACTTCATGTCCCGTGTGTTTGCTCAGGTACTGAAATCTTTGGGCATTAAGCATATAACTTCCAGTCCTTATCATCCTGAAAGCCAAGGGGCATTAGAAAGGTTTCACCAGACCATGAAGACAATGCTCAAGAAATGCTGCTTTGAGAGCAAGAAGGACTGGGATGATGCAGTGCCATTTGTTCTGTTTGCGGCTCGGGAAGCTGTACAAGAGTCACTGGGATTCAGCCCTGCTGAGTTGGTGTTCGGGCATGAAGTCCGTGGTCCCTTGAAGCTCTTAAAGGAGCAGTTTCTTCTTCCAAGAGGTGGGGAAGGTTGCAGCATTCCAGAGTATGTTCTGAGACTCAGAGAATGTCTTCAGAGGGCCTGCACCTTAGCCAAAAGCTCACTCGCCTCTTCACAGAAGAAGATGAAAAGACGCTATGACCAAAAAGCAGTACCACCCTCATTTCAGCCTGGCGATAGGGTTTTAATCCTCTCCCCTATCCCTGGTTCTGCCTTGTCTGCCAAGTTTTCAGGTCCCTATGTTGTGGAGAAGAAGGTGAATGACACCAACTTCATCATTCAAACTCCAGACGCGGAAATAGGTTGTGTCATGTGAACATGATGAAACCTTGCTACTCGCCTGGGAAGGATGGGGGAAGCGACCCGGTTTCAACTACAAGTGATGTGGGCTTTCCAGTATCATCGGTTGACACGGTGAGCTGCCCTGAAGAAGATGGGTTGGTTATGTGTGGTGCTACACCCCCAGGGGTCCGACTAAAGAATTTAGAGTTGCTTTCTGATTTGTCTCACTTTTTGTCCCACCTCCCAAGTGACCATAGTAATGATATTAGAGAGTGTTGAGAATTGTCTTTATCTTGTTATGTGTTTCACCATATGTTTCTGTCTTCTCTTAGAAGTTAGGCAAGGTAGACTCATTGGTAAATGTAATAAAAACAGAGACATTCCATTTGCAGGATTGTTGTTTGTTCTATTGTTATCTCAGGAGCCAGTCAGGCAGGGGGTGTCAAACACTCATTGTAAATGCGACATCAGGGGGGTTGATGATGATCACATTTGCATGAAGAATGGGAGCTGGCCACCTGGGAAAACAATGGAAGAGAAGAACTCTACCAACACCAAGTGGGACGGGAGGAAGAGGACGGGGACATCTCAGCGGGGGATCTGGATTGGATTGCATGAACATTGAGAATTTGCATGTGTGTGACTATAAAGGACTGGGCCAAGGGATAGTTAGGTTGTCAGACTTCGTGCCCTGACGATTAACTCTGTTGTTGCTAGGGTTATGAACTGGCCCGGAGCTCTGTAATATTTGTGTCTGGAATTGGTTCTATTGTTAAATACATTTTGAAATTGATACTTTACTTCTAAGTCTTCATTCAAAGAACACGCGGATCGGCAGCTACACTTGAAAGGTATCGCGATCCAACAAGAGCTGATATCCGAATTCCCCAGTTTGTTTAATGACATTCCTACTCAGACTACCGCCATTACACACGACATTGTCTTGACTAATTCAAGACCTATTAAGCAACGTGCCTATCGAGTAAGTCCTCTAAAGAGGGAGTGCATGAGGAAGAAGGGTCCGCTGTGTCCAGTTCCAGTCCGTGGAGTTCACCTTGTTTGCTGGATAAGAAGTCGAATAGCTGCCCAAGGTTCTGCACAGACTTCCGAAAGGTGAACTCCGTCACAGTCCCTGATGCACATCCCTTGCCACTTATTGATGACTGCATTGATGAGATTGGTCCAGCTCGGTACGTCAACAAACTGGATTTACTGAAAGTCTACTGGCAAGTTCCATTGACCCTCTGGCATCTGAGATCTCGGCATTTGTGACACAAAACAGCTCCCTTCAGTATACTGTTATGCCTTCTGGTCTCTGCAACGCCCCTGCTACCTTTCAGAGGCTCGTGAACAAGGTCCTGGGTGATGTTCCACACTGCAAAGCCTATTTGGATGACATTTTTGTGTACTGATGACTGGACGTCTCACATGGCCACATTGAGGAATGTTTTTGCACGTCTGGCAGGTGCTTCGCTAAGGGCCCTCGACCCGTACGACGTGCAAAACAAAGTGTAGACAAGTGTAGACAAATTGTGGCAAAGTCAAGTTTTTTGACAGGGAACTGCAAACATAAAGTGCCAAACTGCCCAAATGGTTATAAATATCTGTCAAAATCTCTCATTGAAATGTAAGCCATCAAGCTATTGAGCCATCTGCTGGATGGAAAAAATGAATGCAGGGCAAAGCGATGACTGTCTGTGGGTGTAGTAGTATTTGAACACACAAGTGATGTTATTTGTGCCATTAGGTGCAGTCAGAAATTGAAAAGATGGTAAAGAATACCATGCCCGGGCCTGTAGTTGAGGAATAACATTTGTCGTGCAAGAAAAATAGTGATGATGCTGTCATTGGTCCCTTGCAGGTTCCTACATTGTGGTGGCCCAGAAGACAAGCCAGGTGTCTTGGAAATGGAGGCGTCCTATGTTTGGAAATGAATAAAGCACTGACTGTGATTAAAGAGAGGTGGCCCCACCCAGGTGACACTGAAGAGCAAGAACATTTAATTTCCCAATGAGTGCTACAAAATAAAAATGAAAAAGCTGTGGCCATGACCTGTTGACAGCCTTTTTTTTTTTTTTTTTAACTTATTGTCAAGTACAAAGAAGCATTTATTGTCAAGTGCAGTCGATAAAACACTCCAATTTTCTTTGCTTACACCTGGAAATGAGGTCCCAAAAGAATGTCCACAGCCCTTTGAAAGTCTACAAAAGTGTCAAAAGTCTGGCCTTCAAGTCCTGGAGATGATTACTTTTTGCTGACAGTATGTCTGAAACCACAGGATGAAACCACATCCTGTCATCCTTCAGGACCTTCCTCCCCTTCATCTTTCCATGTTTTTCCTGAAAGGATGCGTTTTAGTGTAAGTTTTCGTATTGGCACACTTTAGTGTGGCGTCCCCAGGATATGGAGCAAAGAGTCACCTCGATGTGTGGTTCAGACGGCGATCTTGCCGTTGACGATGGAGTGGTGCATCTGACGGACTTGTGTGCAGAAGCTGGCCGGCTCTGTTTTCCAGGTCTTTTGGCCTTTTCTGCTGCAGCTTTAGTGAAATGTGGGAGAAAAAAACCAACGTAAACATAACTCATCTAAAGTGTAGCTTCAGTCCTCACTGCGTTCTGAAAAGCTTGTGCATAATATTAACAATTACATTTCACCCTGTCCATAAATGGCTCTGTCCACACACATCTCCAGGTGGCAGGAGACTTGCGAGAAGAACTGGAGGTAATCCTTAACCCACTCATCATTTATCGGTCCTCTCTCTGGCCACTGCTTCTCTTTAACGTGGCGATCGACGATACTGACATATCACATTTAATTATGAATCATTTAACGGGACAAGAATGAGCAAAGATTAATTTTGTTTAGAACAGCACACTTACTATTTAATGTAGCCAACATCGTTTTTCACCAGCCACTGGAAGCTTTTGCCTCGGTACTTGCCAAAAGTCAGAATTAGCTGACCCATCCACTGCACCTCTGAGGGATTTTGGGTGACCAGGCGGCATCTCCTTTTAGCTGAAGACAAACGGTTATGTCTTTAATGCCAGATTTGTCTAAGTAGAGTGAGTCAACTGAGCATCAAAACATATATTTGACCCTGATTATCTTACCTTCATCACAGACATCTCAGTCCACTCATCAGTGGGCTGATGTGGTTTTGACTGGTCCCGTACCTCTTTTGAGGCCTTCAGAATGCACTGCTGCCTATCCTGTGGCACACTTGTGTATACACAGCGATGGCATCAATGGGTCCATTGCAGAAGGTTTATCTGAAAAAAACAACCAAAGCAAAGTGTCATGTGCAAGCAAACAACTAACCCAGAGATTACTACTGCCACCAAGCAAGGCACTTCCCAGGTACTTGCACTTGCTGCCCACATCTGGCTGCCCTCACCTTTCTTGGCTGTATTGTCCCCCCCACTTCCCACCTGACAAGGCTGTATTGTCCTCCCACTTCCCACCTTTCTCGGCTGTATTGTCCCTGCACACTCATGGACATTCTTTTGTTTGTAATATTCAATAGGCATGTAGGTCACAACATTGAACGTAAACATTTAATTCGGAAACAAAGAAGGCAAACAAGCAATTCGAGCATGGAGGCACCTCAATAACACAATGTCTATAGATGCGATTAGCGACATTATCCCGCTAGCGGAAAGTTGCTTTTTCACGGCAAAAGTCAGCTTTCGAGCACATTTACAGGTACTATTGCAAAGATATGCTTCCGAGCACGCAAAAAGCACGCAAATATGAAAAGCACTGTAGGAAAGATGGGCTGACTTACCTCAATCCAAATTTCCGCAGGTCGATTCCAGACGCACTTACCGCGCGGCCCTCTTATTGGGCTCGGATGATCGGGGGCCCGCCTTCCGCCTTCGGGACCAATCGGAAGGCTTCCCCGTCTACACCTCGCTTCGTAGGTGTAGACTCCGGACCAATCAGAGGGCCCGGCTGTCTACACCCTGCCCACAAGTGTAGACTCCGGGCCAATCGCGAGCCAGGACCGCCCTACAGTCTACATTGCACTCCGCTCCGTGGGAGATTTGCCTCAGGAGTCCCACAGGCCAGTCAGGTCCGATACGACTCCTTCTTCAGCCTGACGGCATCCCTCACCACTGGTGTCCACCAGCGGGTTCGGGCATTGCTGCCACAACAGGTACCAACCACCTTGCGGCCACAGCACCGGTTGGAGGCATGGAACATGGTCCACTCGGACTCAATGTCCCCCGCCTCCCCCGGGACATAGTCAAAGCTCTCCCGGAGGTGTGAGTTGAAGCTCCTTCTGACACGAGACTCTGACAGGCGTTCCCAGCAGACCCTCACAATACATTTGGGTTTGCCGGGTCTGTCCGGCATCCTTCGCCACCATCGGAGTCAACTCACCACCAGGTGGTGATCAGTTGACAGCTCTGCCTCTCTCTTCCAGAACATGCGGCCGCAAATCCGATGACCCGATCACAAAGTCGATCATCAATCTGCGGCCTAGGGCGTCCTGGTGCCAAATGCACATGTGGACGCCTGTTACGTTCAACCCTTTTGAAGGGGGTTAATGTAAAGACTAACAAACCACCAGGGAAAGACTGATACAGACTGTCAAGATAGTGCTTTTTTTCTTAACAGGAAACACGTGCATATATCAGGAGTGGAGGGAGAGGTGGAACAAACGGGTCTGTGCCAAAACAAAAGTAAAAACACGGCGCATCTTAAAACATCAAAAACACAACGGTGGCCACAGCCCATAACCTAGTGTAAATAACAAACAGAATGTCTACATGCGGCAATGTATGGGGTACCTAGTCCTTACCTAGTCCCACCTGCCCTCCACAAACTCTTCCTGTCCAACCGTGAGCGAGAAAAAGCCCATGAAACATGGGAGGAGAGCCTTTAAAGCGGGACTCCGCTGGTGATTGGTCAGATAGACACAGGGGAGCCAATCCTAAAATACCCCGGGAGTCCACAGGTGGTGTCAATCTTCCTCATCACCAGCGCTGCCTGCCTTTTGGTGTTCCACCAGTTCTCTCAGCCTCTAGATGGTGCCACTCTGGGAGGTCACCGGAAACAAAGAACACAAAGAAGAAACACCAACAACTCCCCTGACACGTAACACCCCCTCCCATATAAGTCCAACCCAAGGTTTGGACAATGTTATATTCCTGCCTACAGTGCCCGAGACAGCGCATCCGCAAGAATGTTTTCGGACCCCTTTTTGTGATTAATTTCTAAATTGTAATTCCGGGCGATTAAAGACCAACGCATTAATCGATGGTTATTTTTATACATCCTTGAGAGAAAAACAAGAGGGTTATGGTCTGTAAAAACCTTTATAGGCTTTGCGCTAGAGGCAAGATAGACCTCAAAATGTTGCAGAGCATACAACAGTGCAAGCGTCTCCTTTTCGATTGTCGAGTACCGGAGCTGATGTTTGTCGAACTTCCTTGAGAAGTAGGCTACAGGATGGTCAACACCTTGGGGATCCTCTTGTAGAAGGACGGCTCCAGCCCCGACAGCACTGGCATCTACTTCCAACTTAAATGGCAATGAAAAATTGGGAGCAAACACAACGGGGTTACAGCTGAGGAGACTCTTGAGATCCTCAAAGGACTGTTGGCACTCCCTTGACCAAGCAAATGGCTTTTGAGGACTGGTTAGTGCAGTCAATGGGGCTGCCACGATGGAAAAATTCTTGCAGAACCTACAGTAGAATCCAGCCATACCGAGGAATCGGCGCAACTCCCGCCTGGTTGTTGGGGCAGAAAACGCAGTAATGGCTGCAATCTTTAGATCCGCAGGGCGCACCTGTCCTCCGCCAACCTGCTGACCAAGATACAAGACAGAACCTCTTCCAAACTCACATTTAGGAAGGTTAAGGGTTAGCGAAGCACCTGCCAGATAGGCCAAGCGGAGTGCAGCTACGGCAGTTGCCGAGGCAAAGACCCGAGCATATGAAGAGTTCAGTGAGGCCATGGAGAATGACTTCCAGACAACTTCGAAAAGGTTCTGGACCACCATCCGGTGTCTGAGGAAGGGGAAGCAGTGCACTGTCAACACTGTGTATAGTGGCAATGGTGTGCTGCTGATCTCACCTCGGGATGTTGTGGATCGGTGGAAGGAATACTTCGAAAACCTCCTTAATCCCACCAATGCGCCTTCCAGTGAGGAAGGACCCAGGGACAGGACCCGGGGACAGGCTCTCATATCTCCGGGGCTGAAGTTGCTGAGGTAGTCAAAAAACTCCGCGGTGGCAAGGCCCCGGGGGTGGATGAGATCCGCCTGGAGTTCCTTAAGGCTCTGGATGTTGTAGGGCTCTCGTGGTTGACTCGACTCTGCAACATCACATGTACATCGGGGGCACTGGATTGGCAGACCAGAGTGGTAGTCCCTCTTTTTAAGAAGGGGGGCCAGAGGGTGTGTTCCAACTATAGCGGGATCACACTCCTCAGCCTCCCTAGTAAGGTCTATTCAGGGGTATTGGAGAGGAGGGTCCACCGGATAGTCGAACCTCGGATTAAGGAGGAGTAATATTGTTTTTGTCCTGGGCGTGGAACGGTGGACCAGCTCTACACCCTCAGCAGGGTCTTCGAGGGTGCATGGGAGTTTGCCCAACCAGTCCACATGTGTCTTGTGGACTTGGAGAAGGCATTCAACCATGTCCCTTGAGGGGTCCTACGAGAGTATGGGGTGCCGGGCCCCTTGATACGGGCTGTCCGCTCCCTGTATGATTGGTGTCAGAGTTTGGTCCGCATTGCTGGCAGTAAGTCGAACTCATTTCCAGTTAGGGATAGTCTCTGCCAGGGTTGCCCTTTGTCACCGATTCTGTTCATAACTTTTATGGACAGAATTTCTAGGTGTAGTCATGGTGTTGAGGCGGTTCGGTTTGTTGACCTCAGGATCGGGTCTCTGCTCTTTGCAGATGATGTGGTCCTGTTGTCGTCATTGGCCCGCGACCTCCGCCAAGTGTGAAGCAGCTGGGATGAGAATCAGCACCTCCAAATCCAAGGCCGAGTGCCTTCTCCGGGTCAAGGAGGAGATCCTGTGAGTGAGGGAAGAATGGAGCAGGAGATCGACAGGCGGTCGGTACAAGCGAAATGAGCTTCCTCCGTAGGGTGGCTGGGCTCTCCCTTAGAGATAGGGTGAGAAGCTCTGCCATCCTGGAGGAGGTCGGAGTAGAGCCGCTGCTCCTCAGCGTTGAGAGGAACCAGATGAGGTGGCTTGGGCATCTGGTCAGGATGCCCCCTGGACTCCTCCCTGGTGAGGTGTTCAGGGCATGTCTCTCTGGGAGGAGGCCCCCGGGAAGACCCAGGACACGTTGGAGAGACTATGTCTCTCGAATGCTCTGGGAACGCCTGGGGATCCCCCCCCCGGATGAGTTGGAAGAAGTAGCTGGGAGAGGGAAGTCCGGGCTTCTCTAACCCTAACCCTAACCTTCTCTTCCCTAACCCTAACCCGACCCTGGATAAGCGGTAGAGGATGGATGGATGGATGGATGAATGGATGGATGGATGGATGGACGGACGGACATTTCAATGGTGTCCCAAGACCGCTGGTGTTTGACTAAGATTCTATTTGCATCACAGATTGGGGACCCCCAATTATTGTGATTTAAAAATCAGTCTGTATAACAAAGGAGATTTCAAAGGCTCTGCTTTGTACTCCTTCCGATTACAGTTCCTTGACCTATCTCTAAGCAAGCACCATGCCACCCTGAAGAGGAGACTCATTTCAGCTGTTTGTACCTGGGCTTTTGTTGTTGACCCAAACTTCATGACCATAAATGAGGGTAGGAATGTCCATGGACCAGGCGGGAGCTTCGCCTCTTGGTTTACAGAGTGATACAATGACCGCAATACAATACGGCCATTGTACCGCTCCTCCCGTCAATCTCACGCTGTCCTTCTCTCAATTATGAACAAGACCCCAAGACACATAACTCCACATGAGGAGCGTCCTATCAACCTAGAGGGAGCCACCTTTTTCTAGTTGGAAACCACTGGAAGTGCTTATTTCCACCTGCTTAACACTACAACTTCAATTATGCTGAAGGTCCTAAGTCACTGCAGACACCAAGGCAAAAGCAGTGGTGCAATTCAGCATCTCCCAAACGTCCCCACTTCAAATGTACAGTATTGGTAGAGCACTGCTTTACCCTCCTGAGGTGCCGGATGGTTTGTAAGAATTCCTTCGAGAGCAACAAATAGTCCTCCTCCATGGCCTCCTTGAATTTCTCCCAGATCCAAGCTTTTGCTTCCGTGATCGCCTGAGCTTACGCGTCCTTGTCCTGCCTGACTTTTTTTTTAATTATTAGCTCAATCAGGATAATTTATTGGCAGCACAAAATTATAAAAAAAATAATTTTATTTTGACCAACTTACAAACAATACAAAAATTACATGCGACATGTGTCGTGAAACGCTTCCAAGGTCCGAAAATCTCTCCATGTTGGAGGCAGTCCATCTTGCAGGAAGTGACCACAGCGCTGACAGGGAGACTGGAAGAGCTTAATATAGCTGCGCAGCCACGTCTGAAAACAGGCAAGTAGAGAGCGAGTGGAAGAGCCGAGAAGGCATGATCAACCTGTTATAGATCAGTCTTACCATAAAGGAGCGGACAACAACATCAGGCATCTGAGGCAGCTGATAGTGCAGTAGGGCGGTGGTGGCATGGTCTGTTACCTAGCAACAACAAAACTAATTGACATTGTCACTGAAATGACAGATGTTGAATTAATAATCAGCTCATTGAAACTAAAACTATATTTAATATGTAACATAATAGAAATTAATCATCTTTTCTTTTGTGTGCTTGCAGCTCCACAGGAGAAAGGAAAGACATTTGGCTCTTTTAGTGGTATTTAATGGTGTCACCGCCTGGATTTTTAGAGTTTACAGCGCAAATTTAAAAGAGTGGTTTTAAATGGTGCTGACCATTGAGATCGTTTCAAACATACCTTCTGAAACACCTGGTACTGAGACTTTGTCCAGATGTCCAGCTGAGAAGAAAAGAGAAAGATTACCACAGAAACATATTTATTAGAGGTGAACTGTAAATACTAAAAACCTAACCTTGCCATCTTCATTGTAGATATTTTCACTGAAACCACGAACAACGGTTCTATCAATGAACAGTGAACGCATCACAACAATGGCCTTTAACACCTTCCCCAGGGTCACCTGTTGGACAAACCAAAAGCTCTTACCAGGTCTGGTAAAAAAGAAAAAGGGTATGAAAACACTTCAATAAATAGACCAAGGAAAGAGTAAAACAGCAAGCACACAACTCTTTCCTGCATTACAGGAGCAATAAGTGAAAATCATCACTTTTAGACAGAAATTAAAAATCTCTATGTAAAGATGCAATATAGAGTATAGCACGATTTCATGTATGTTGATCTCCAGTTCTTTGTTACAATCCAGGCTGGCTGGTTCATATGCATTCCTGTGAATCCCACTGATGCCAACCCTTGGCTCTCCCTCCCAAAAAAATGGCAACAGCCAGTGGGTGTATTTTTGAAAATGGCAGAGAGTGAAACAAAACGCTTATTTGAAAACGATCATGATCCATTATTACCTCTAAAGAAAAAAAAGTAATTGGCAAAGACGTTTTCGGCTAAAGAATGGGACAAAAGCTGGACTAATATTAGCCTTGCAAGTCCAAGGACTTTGCAGATCTTCATTTGCAGATGCGGCGAGAGGGTGGGGTAGAGGTGGATTGCAGAGGTAGAGAGAGGCTGTGGCTGATGGCTCACTTTGTTTTCGTCTACAGTACAACAGCGAACCTAGCGGTGAAAAATATTTCACTTGTTGCAGCTTTAAAAGCCAAAGAGTAAGAATAACTACTGAGACACAATATCACAGTAACAGGAACTTTGACCACGGGTGACCAAACCTTTGCTGGCCACTGTATTAGTAATACTGACAGGATGACTGAAAACACTGATATATCTGACATTTAGTGTAAACATATCGATACCAGCAGAACAGCTGAATTCCCATTTGGTCTAAACAGCTCAATGGTCATGTCAGGAAACATCCTGCCAATCCGAGAGATGACGTCATCCACATACCTGCACACACAGAAGGAGATTACAAACTGTAGCAAGAGTGCAGTCAGCAACACTTTATTCAACAAAATTCTCTTTAACGAATTTTCCGGATTATAGGGCACACTTAAAATCCATAATTCTTTTCAAAAATCGACTGCGTGCCTAATAATCCGGTGCAGCTTGTGTATGGATAAATTCTGTTTGTGCTTACTGATGTCAAACCGATTTTAAAATCTGTTAAAGTTTTAATGTGACTACGAATAAATCAAGTGCACCACTTATAGGGTTACAGTAGTCAGCATGGGTGTGTGTACCGGTATATGGACCCCAAAACAGCACCAGTTAAGAGGCATGCTTACGAAGCAGATTTCAAACTGAAAGCTATCAGTCACGCATGGGAATAGAGCAGCTGCAAGAGAATTCAATATTAATGAATCGATGATGTGGAAGTGGAGGAAGCAAGAAGACGAACTGCGCCACATAAAGAAGACCAAACAAAGTTTGAGGAGGAATAAAGTGAGAAACTCACATCGGGTGAGTTACGCCACTATCTACCAGTGGATCATGGATGCCTGGGCTAAAATATCAGGCTCAAATGTTGTCCGACCGAAATCGCCCAGCTGTTAAACTCAGACCATGAAGATGAAGACTTCGATTGATTTGTTGAATAGGAGTGAGCTAAAAAGTGAGTTTATTGTTTTGTATTTTAAGTGAATAATGTTATTTTGATTGCGTGTGAGTTATCTGACTGTTTTGCGCATCATAATCCGGTGCGGAAAAAACCCATTCCGTTTTTTTGGCAGTGCGCCTTAAATCCCGATGCACCTTATGGCCTGGAAAATATGGTAAATAAATGTCTTCTTCAAATGTATAGCCATAAAAGTGATAAGATTACAGACTTGGACTTAGCAGAAACTGCCAGAACACTAGCTCGATCATCACTGGATCTTGGCTATTTAAAGATTAGTTGAGAGTGAAAGCTACGTTCCTCTCATTTAATTGATCGGTGTAACGGGGTACCACTACACTTGCTGTCTTTTTTCTTTTATGTAATGGAAAGTCAGATCTGGCTCTCAGACTATGTTTACACAATGGAACAGAAAGGCTTTTCTTTTGGGTTTTCAGAAGTCTTCTGCATCGCATGTGAGAGTGTGTGTTAGTGACAATGGAGTGATGTGGATGTCATTGTGACAAGTCTAACCAAACAAAAAATACATGTGTTCAGTGAAGATCACCAAAATGCCTGTATTGTTGCAATACTCACTGAGGAGGAAGCACCAAAGTACTTGGTTGGACTTTAGGTCTTCTCTTGGCTGAAGCCCCCATTTGATTGGCTGATCGTTTTAGTGATTGTTGGTTCAATAAACTGGAAGCCAAACCGGCATGGTACTGTAACTATTGAGAAATACATAAATCATCATCATTGTCATTGTCTCAAAAAGAGAAGATAAAGTATAATCCAGAAAAATCTGTCAATAACTCAATAATCAAATAATGGATGTGCTGACTATAGAGGTGTGAGACAACAACTGAATATGAATTAAATCTGATGAATAATATGAGAATTTTTGAAGTCAATAAATAATAAATCACTTTTTTAATTAATCAAAATATTTTTCTTCACTTTTGTCAGCATAAATATGCATTTTTTTAATGAAAAGATTTTTCTTCATGGCTGAAGGACTTCTCTACCAATGACTGCAAGTGTGTGACGAGGAGTAAACCTTGTTGGACCACTTGTAAGCTTGTAGCAGCTGAGAGTACAGAGGCGTTTTATCCTGAACCGGGTCCAGACTCAGCAGGCCGCTATTATGGAGAGGATGAGACTCTGAGGGACGACCAACCAACCCACTGAGACGCTCCAGCTCACTAAGATTCAAACATGCACAACCAAAATAACACACCACGAAGTATAGTAAATATGGTACAATTGGGGGAAAAAACACCATTTTACATTGTTTAAATTCAGATAAATGTTAAAATATTTTAATGGTTGTTTTTTGAGACTGTATACCCTCCTGTTTCTATTGTTTTAATAGCAAAGGTCTGACGGTAGTCTGTTTTATATTTTTTTATAATCTAAAATCTATTATTTATTTTGTTTTCTATCAAAGCTCTGGCTGTCTTTGCTCTAACTTACTTAAGGTCTCTGTTGACCGCCTGTAGGTTGTCCTGAAACTCGGTTAAAAACAGCTTCTCTCGTCCCTCCAGATTCTCTCTATTCTTCATTCCATCTTTCAAGAAGTCGAACACGCGACTTACGCTCGATCGTAATGCCTGAATACCGTTGATTGCGTGAGAAAAGGCTTCTAGATTTACACCAACGTTCACAACATCCGCCATCTTGTTTTTCTAACGACGGTCCATTTGAAGTTTGTAGAGAATGGTCTGTCATCATTGTCTTCTTCGTCCTTATTTTATAACGATTGGCAATGTTCGGGTGCATTACCGCCACCAACTGGTCAGGAGGACAACCCAGGATAGATAGAGCTCTAAACTCCTTATTATTAGTAGTAGTAGTAGTAGTAGTAGTAGTAGTAGTAGTAGTAGACTATATAAACTATAGTCTCTCTATTAACTTTGTTCCTGTCATAAATTTCAGCACAATTCTGATGCCCTCACTTCCCAACCCACTCCACAGAATATCACTCACATGCAACTGTATTTTTTGTTTACTGAGGTGCCGGATCTATGTACCCACACTGTAGAGAATACAAACTACCAAGGACCTTGGTAGTTCATATCTTCGACAGTGGTCCACATGTCTCTTCCTCACCACAGTAGTCACACCCACTCATGTTGTATTTCCCTATTTTATACAATATATTATTTAAACCTGTGTGCCCAAATCTGAGTCGTGTGATCGCCACCTCCTCTCTCCTGTCTCTCCCTGCACACACACACACCCCTTTCTCTGGATTCCATAATACCATCTTCCTTCCCTATCTTTAGCCCCATGTTTTTGCCACTTCTCGATTATTTCAATATTTTGACTTCCTTCCTACTCCTATCTTTTAAATCTATTATTATTTGCAGCTCTTTTTGCAATTTCATCTACCATTTAATTTCCCATCACCCTAAAATGAACATTGGAATTCTGTTAAGTGTCTGCTGTATTTCGAATAGAATATCTGGTCTATTATCGGTCTACTGAATGATTATCTAAACTTGCTAGAGCTGAGCTTGAATCTGAACATATATTTACTCTCATTGGTCTTAGATCTTCCACCCACTGTATAGCCAACAACAGTGCCAATATTTTTCCTGTGTGAATTGACAACTTGTTATCATTCTCTACCCCATTAAAAACACCAAACTGGTACAATCAGACCTATTTCCATCTTTTATGTGAACTCCTTGATTTATTAGTATATATCTGGACGTAATTGTAATAACTATCAATGTATGCTTGAGCCATTTGGGAATTGAGAACACAATTCCTATCATTCCGTTTATCTAATTATTATGAGAAGTCTACTCTAGCATCAAGAAGAATCCAGAGTTGGATGACTTGCAAGAGTACTGTTGGACTGATGTGTAATTGATGTTTTTGAAGTTGCTTTGCAACTTTGACTGTGACCCTGGATACTGACCTCGTAGTTTAATGCTAGTTGATCCCTCCTTATCTCCAATGGTTCCTCTCCCATCTCTACGGGTAGTGCTGCTAGGCCCCTGTACACATTCCAAGACACCGATGTTGCATTGTATCAGGTTTGTTCTGCTGCCGAACAATATACGATGGCACCATAGTCCAGTGTAGCCCTAATAAATCCCGTGACTTCAGTGTTCTACTGTCTGCTCCCCATAGTGTCCCTGCTAAATACTGCATTAAATTAAGTAACTTTTTACATTTTAGAAATAATTTCTGAATTTGCACTGCCCATGTTAAGGGTGAAAAAGTTCAGTGCTAAAGGCCCTGTGTGTGCGTGTGTACGTGCTATGGCTCCTCATATATTCTTCCAAAATATTCAACTTTAATCAAAGGACAATCATCTGTTACTCTGGACATAAACATGCAGACAGGTGCCTTCTAAGCAGAAAGGCCTTTCCGCCTTCTCCTCCCCAACATAAAGGAACTGAAGAGAAGGCTGAAAAAATTCCTGCCAACAGATGTAAGCTTTTCATCAAACCATACCCCTAAAAGCTTAAAATGCCTGACTTTTTCCAGTTCTTGATTGTACAATTTCAGCTTAACCTTACTACTAACTTACTTTCTTGTAAAAAGCATTGTCTTTATCTTATTGACTGAAAACCCAATTGTTTGCCCACTTCTCTATTTTTTAGCATCCTCTTGCATTTTATCCACAATGAACTCATACAAATAAATTTATCATTACAGAAAATAATAATGTACTCAAAATTCTACTCTGGTGTTCCGTTCTCAATGTTAACACTTCAGGAATTTTCATTTCCTATTCAAGAAGTGAACATCTGCAAGACAGGAAGATGTTTATTCCTCGAATCATTCTCACACACACACACACACTTTAAGATTCTTTCCACCTGCTTCACTTTGTTTCTCTGCTCTTCTGTGTTGCATACTATCAACAAATTCCCACCTCTCAACACTTTAGCCATTTCCACCTCCCTCAGTTTCCTTACTCATACTAACATTCTCATCCTCTTTCCTGAACCTCAGGATAATTTAAAATGTTTCCACTAAATCTTTTCTTCGAACAGATCTATTCCCTTCATGAGCTGTTTTCTTCCAGATTTCTAAAATAATTCTCTTTTATAATTTTGACCTGCACTCAAACTTCCCCCACCTTGTTCCTGATTCGATACCCACTACTTGGCTGTCCTCGAAGGAGTACCCGCTCTCCTTTAGGTGTAAGTGGACTGCTGATTTCTGACAGAATGGCACCTGTGTTGTGCCTTTCTTCTGTGGAGAGGTTGTTTGGTTTCCCCAGTTCCTTGCATTCCTCCTGGCACTGTACAGCATAAACAACATTACTTTGTTTGTGTCTTGTCCTTCAGGTGTACCAACCTCTGTCTGAGAGTGTTGCTGGGTTTGAACTGAACCAGTATGTCGTGCTTCTGGAGAATCCTCCTAAACTTCTCAGGACAGCCAAGTATGGATACTGGCCAGAGAAGACCGCTGGTTTGAAATGGGTGTCAAGTTGGAAAAAACATCCTTAAACAGAGGTGGTGGGCTGAGGCACTTCCTATTACCCACATACAATGCAGTCCTCCACTCCTTCCAACAACAAACCAAACGTTCAAACCATTCCAAGAGACCTGGTGACTCACCACCAAGTGAGCCAGCAGACATAGGGGAGACACCTCAACCGAAACTAGGTGAACGACCCTACCAACCACCCTGCCAACGACTCTCAGGTGACCACTCAGATCATTAACATGCCAATGGTCCACAGGGGCTATATTTTCAAGCTCTGTCCCCAGCACATTCAGAACTGAATAAGCCTTCTGGATAGAAGGCGAAACATCTTCAAAGAGAAGAAACACAGTCCAGTTGACAGAGAAAACTACCTTGGATACGATGACCTGGATGATTGAGAATCTACACAGACAATAGAGATATTACTTTATACGTCCCACTGCTTTGAAGAGTATTGTGTCTACTTTTTTGTATACGTTTCTGTTAGAATTCGTTTAGAAGTTAGGCATAATATAATTGTGGCAGCATGGAGTTCGTGCTACGCCCACCTTAATTGTTGGCAGATGCAGCTGTGGCGTTCTCCTTAAAAGGAGACTGTGCTGCGCTGGCTTCTCTATTTTTGTTGTTGAGCTTTCGGGTGCCACGCCACAGCTCACCTGGTCCTCATCGGATTGCTGTGCAGTCGGGCCGTGCTATTTCTTACACGTCCAGGTCTGCTCCCTCCTTTATCAGAGCTGGCGAGCCTTTGATGCTTCAGCTGTTTAGCCCTGTTAGCGGGAACGCTATAGTGGCTTGGTGTGCGTCTCCACTTCAGAGATTTTTTTCCTTTACCTGACGGTACATAGTGGCTGCTTTTAGCTCCACCATATGGGGAATTATCGTCGGGAACCTAAATTGCTTTCTTTCTTAACAGGAGAAATTGTTACAGGTGCCGGCTCTAGCGTGCTCTCCTCCCGCTGCTGTTGGCCGGCTGCTGTTGGCCAGCTGCTGTTTTGCCCTCCGCATTGGGTTCATCGCACATGGTCCCAACTTTGCATCACTCCTGTCTACCTCTGAGAGGTATCATCGTGTGGGGTCCAAATATAAAAGACAGAAAGGGTCTTACAGGAGAGGATGCTGACGATGTAGCGGAGCAGACTGGGGATGAGCAGCAGCGAAGTCGGGGCCAGGCGGAGAAGTCAAAACCAGGTGAGCAGACAGGAACCAGAAACGCTGAGGCAGAAGTCGTAGTCAGGGGCAGAAACCAGGTAGGTTGTCCGGGGAACAGGCGAGGCAGGCACAACGAAGACAGGCAGGGTCGATAACGGGGAATCCGGCAGGGGAATAACGCTGGAAAGTCTCGCATCAAAGCAGAAGAACAATCTGGCAAAGACTGCGAGTGCAGGGGAGGCTTATAAGCAGGGCTGATTGGGAATAAGCTGCAGCTGTGCTTGCAGGTGAGTGGAGTTGAGCTGACGGGGTGGGAGTGGCTGGCAGGTAGAGTGGAGCAGAGGCAGGGAGAGTGGAAAATTACTGGGGCAGAGGGACAGGAGGGAAGTGGGGAAATGGGGCTGTGACACCAGTCTCTTCCCCTCACTAGAAAGGACTTGTGCGGCCTTGATAATAATTCTCCAGGTGGAATCCTGGGGTGGCGTTGTTGAGACAAAGAAAATCAATTTGGTGAGTCGTACCGACTCCCTGGGGGGAAAATTGAGATTTAGGAAAGAGATGTACTGAGAACTGTCGGGAGCACATCGCATAATCATTAGCAAGAGTAAAATGATAAGCAGTCAGTTGACCCTTCCTAGCAAGTGTAATAAAGATAAGTAGTCAGTTGACCCTCCTTTGACATAACTGTTGTTTGGATAATTGTAATCAGGGAAGACTGTCAGGCTAAAAGTCAGGCATCGTAAAACTGGACAGCATAGTTTAGTGGTATTGATAACTAATTGCACCACAACAGCAATGTACAATAAATTTCCAAATGACCTCTCCCTTCTTGAATATAAGGAGGGGGCAACTGTGAGCTCGACTATGTAGGGAAATGTCTCATGGTAGCTCCTTAGGGATTAATAATATACTTAAAATTTCACTTTATTGAAGTGTTTTAGTGCTTACTTTTACAATCTGCATTATGTCAAAATCTCAGAACAAGGCAGACACTGCTAAACTTGCTCATCACAATTCATCAGAATTTAGATGCTAACGAACTGATGCTACAGACCATTAAAGCGCTGATGGAGGAGATGCAATCTGAACTTGTTACAAAGTTTGAAACTATCAATTCAGAGATTGTGAAACAAGAGATTAGATCTGCCCTGAAACCTCTTCATGACCGTGTTACAGGACAAAATAGCACCGTCAATGAACTAGAGAAGGCTGCTTATGAAGCAGTAGTGTTGCATCACTGACAGCAACAGTAGAATCTATGAGGAGGAAGTGTGAGATGCAAAAACATCAGGCTCATCCACCCCCCACCCCCCCATGAGTGGTCCAAGCTCTACTGCTAACTGTTGGCAGTGGCTAACATCAACGTATATTCCTCTGTTTGCAGCTGCAATGTTAATGTTACCCTTAATGTTACTCTAAGCTGTGACCTTTCTTTATTTTACGTCTTTAATTTAAACATAAATATATTTAATATATCATTTGACATTTATCATCAAAGTCCTAGCTGCTCAATCTGTATGATATTATTACTTTATGCCTTTCATATTTGTTGTTACTATTTTGCACAGTATTATATAAATTTTGCACTTTCTTACTCTTATGAGACTTTTAAACAAGTTGATTTCACACCCAGAGTTTACAAATTAGAAGGTTAGATTCACTTATGATGATGAGTTTGTATTTTGAAGGGAAGGGTGAGTGGGCATGCACCCTCTTAAAGGATGCTTTGGCCAGGGGGGTTTAGGGATTTCCAATTTGGGGGTTTGTTTTATATCATTGAGGTGGGAAATGGTGGACTCTCCTTGGATACAATGTCTTTATTTTAGAGTATTGGGGAGTTATAGAAATAATTGGTACACATATACCTTATTCAGTGTCATTTCTATCTTATCTTATTCTATCTTATATGTCTTATATTTAACCATTGACCTTGGGTATTGATATTAAGTTCACATACCTAAACTGTAAGTGCCTGAACAATCCAATTAAGCACAACTAAGTTTTACAGTACTTACAACATAAGAATGCAAATATTATTTATTTGCAGGAAACCCATAAACTCAGATAAACTCAAATTCAGGAGGGTCCGGGTGGGACTGAAGCTGAGCTAGGGATGTGGCATTACTTTTATATAAATCTAATCCTTTTATTCATGCTAAAACTATAACAGATCCCTTAGGCATATATTTGATTGTTTAAGATCAGATTTATTTAAATTATCACTGGCAAAATAAATAAATAAATACTGGCAATTTTTTATGCTCCAATCTATATTACCTGACCTTACTTCAGTCAATTTAATATGGGGAGGGGGCGATTTTAATTGCTGGATCCACTTCAATCTGGGTAGACCATACTCTGATATGAACACACTCTCAAAATCATCTGTTAATCACACAATTAGTGGAAGAATTTGGAATGGTTGAACTCGGGGGTACCAGTTGATCATATACATATACTGTACTTGTATGGATTTCTACTTAGTGCATAAGCAGTTCTTAAATTTAATCTCTCCATGTAAAAAGGATTCTTTAATCTGACGGTGCATCTACATCTAAAACATGCTGAAAACACGTGTGCCCTGGCATTTAAATTCTCACTTGGTCTTGGAAGAGGAATTTGTGAAATTTATACATGGCCTCTTAGATTTATTATTGCAAGCAGAAAAAAATCCATAGTATCTTTTCCTTGCTGCTATGGGAGGCTATGAGAGCTTATATTCAAGGCGAAATATAATAATTGAGACACACAAAAAACACTTGGAGGGGAAAATTTAATCGATTTGCTCAGAAACTAATCGAATTAGATCTAACCTATTCAACATGTAAAGATCATCTCCAGATGTATATAGTATATGTGTCTGTGTAGATTCTCAATCATCCAGGTCATCGTTATCCAAGTTCATCTAGTTTCGGAATGGTGTGAACGTTTGGTTCACCCATGTACAATGCAGTCCTCCTCAATGACCTGGATGACTGAGAATTTACACAGACATCTTGCATCACATTTTGGGAAAGATACCCTTCGGTTGGTGCGAGAGCTTGAGAAAACAGCCAAGAAGTTAGCGGACTTTAAGAACCACCTCCGCTACAACCTCAGATGTCGACAGCAGAAGATGACTCCCACCTGTCTACGCATCAGATCAACAGTAAAAGGACACAGAGCCCAGGTAATTCTTCACATGACGGAAAAACGCTTACTCAATGAAAGGATCAGACAAATCCACTTTACCATAAACACCCTGGAAGCTAAGTTAGATGAAAGAAGGGAGGAACTACACCTACTGCTCCCCTCTGAAGTAATGGAAGAAATAGCCAAACTCGTTTCCAGGACTCAGCACACCCAACACACCAGGACCAAGGAACGTCAGATCCGAAAATTCACCACCCTACTGGCAAAACACAACCCCAGCGGAACCAACCCCTTCTCCAACCATGTCACATCCCTGTCTGACTCACAACAGGAGAAATGGGTAAAAAACCTATCAGACAGGGAGCTCACACAAGCCGAGGAGGAAGTGCTGTCCAAAGGTTTGAATTTTTCAGTCACCCCTGAAGAGGTACCGACTGTCGAACTCATCACAGCCACTGAGACTGCCATTAGAAACAACAAACTCCCGGAAGCAGAAGCAGAACAGATTAGACTCAAGGTAACAGCCGCTCCTGCTAGTGCAAAACCTCCCACCTCCAATATCACGAATGAGGAAAAAAGAGCCATTGCATCCTTAGCCAAGGACAAGAACATCACCATCTTACCAGCTGACAAAGGTAGGTGCACGGTCGTACTCAATACCACTGACTATGACACCAAAATACTCAGTCTCCTGACAGATACCGCCACGTATGAGAAACTCAAGCGGGACCCCACCAGCTCATACAAGAAGAAGGTGGTAGACTTACTACAGAAACTGGAAAAGGATAAAGCCATTGACAGACCACAATACTACCGTCTACTGTATATCCAGGAGAAACCATCCCTTGCATTTATGGATTGCCCAAGATCCACAAACCAGGGACCCC
Source organism: Takifugu rubripes (assembly GCF_901000725.2). NCBI lineage: Eukaryota > Metazoa > Chordata > Actinopteri > Tetraodontiformes > Tetraodontidae > Takifugu > Takifugu rubripes. The sequence continues at coordinate 6,017,782 of NC_042305.1, forward strand.
TCTCAGACCCATAGTAAGCAGCATCAATTCTGTAACCTACAACATTTCCAAATACTTGGCCTCCATCTTGTCGCCCATGGTTGGCAACACCCCACACCACATCAAAAACTCCCAAGACTTTGCTCAAAAAGTCGTTGGACTCACACTACTTCCAGAAGAGACTATGGTATCTTATGATGTCACGTCACTCTTCACGTGCATCCCCACCGCCAGCGCCATAGACACCATCCACAAGCACCTTCTATTGGACAAGAATCTTACAGAAAGAACAACCTTAACACCGGCCCAAATCTGCACCATGCTGGACCTGTGTTTGAACACCACCTATTTCCAGTACAGAGAAGGCTTCTACAGGCAGAAACATGGCTGTGCCATGGGCTCACCAGTATCCCCTATAGTTGCCAATCTATACATGGAGAAGGTGGAATCCCAGGCCCTGACATCCTTCACAGGAACTGCGCCAAGCCACTGGTTCAGGTATGTGGATGACACCTGGGTCAAAATTCAAATACAAGAATTGGAAGCGTTCTCCGATCACCTCAACAAAACAGACGAGCATGTAAAATTCACCCGGGAAGATGTAAAAGGAAACAGTCTGGCCTTTCTGGACTGCGCAGTCAAGATCACTGAGGACAGAAATCTCACCATCGAAGTCTACAGAAAACCTACACATACCGACCAGTACCTCCAGTTTGACTCTCACCACCCACTGGAACACAAGTTGGGAGTGATCAGAACTCTCCAACACCGGGCCAGAGAAATACCCACCACATCCCAAGGCAGAAAGAAGGAACAGGACCACATTAAGACAGCTCTCAAAACATGTGGCTACCCAGACTGGGCCTTCACCAAAACCTCAAGAAAGCGAGACCTCAGCAAAGGAGAGGAGGAGAGAAACAAAGGCCGCAGCGTTTCCATCCCCTACCTGTCTGGAGTCTCGGAGAAGTTTAGGAGGATCCTCCAGAAACACGACATACCGGTTCATTTCAAACCCAGCAACACTCTCAGACAGAGGTTAGTACACCCAAAGGACAAGACACCAAGACCCAAACAAAGTAATGTTGTTTATGCTGTACAGTGCCAGGAGAAATGCAAGGAACTGTACATTGGGGAAACCAAACAACCTCTACACAGAAGAATGGCACAACACAGACGTGCCACCTCTTCGGGTCAGGATTCAGCAGTCCACTTACACTTAAAGGAGAGTGGGCACTCCTTCGAGGACAGCCAAGTACGGATACTGGCCAGAGAAGACCGCTGGTTCGAAAGGGGGGTCAAGGAAGCTATCCATGTTAAATTGGAGAAACCATCCTTAAACAGAGGTGGTGGCCTGAGGCACTTCCTATCACCCACATACAATGCAGTCCTCCACTCCTTCCAACAGCAAAACAAACATTCACACCATTCCAAGAGACCCAGTGACTCATCACCATGTGACCCAGCAGACAAAGGGGAGACATCTCAACAGAAACTAGGTGAACGACCCGACCAACGACCCTGCTAACGACTCTCAGGTGACCACCCAGATCATTAGCATGCAAATGGTCCACAGGGGCTATATATTTTCAAGCTCTCTCCCCAGCGATTTCAGAACTGAAGAAGCCTTCTGGATAGAAGGCGAAACGTCTTCAAGAGAAGAAACCCAGTCCAGTTGACAGAGAAAACTACCTTGGCTCCAATCCTTCCAACAACAAACCAAAGTTCACACCATTCCAGGAGACCTGGTGACTCGCCACCAAGTGAGGCAGCAGACAAAGGAGAGACACCTCAACCGAAACTAGGTGAACGACTCTATCAACGATCCTGCCAACGACTCTCAGGTGACCACTCGGATCATTAACATGCCAATGGTCCATAGGGGCTATATTTTCAAGCTCGGTCCCCAGCGATTTCAGGACTGAAGAAACCTTCTGGATAGAAGGTGAAACGTCTTCAAAGAGAAGAAACACAGTCTAGTTGACAGAGAAAACTACCTTGGATATATAGTATATAAAGAAATTTTTTAATGCAAACTAAACCTGACCTATGAACGACACAACATGCTAGAAAGCAACTGTTGTGGTCCAGGTCAACATTCTATGAGCATGGAGACAAAGCAAATTATTGGCTCACAGACTGTCAAATTGTCCTCCCAATGAATGCCTCAAATACAGAAAGAATCTGGTTTAACCTCTGACCTGCTGGAAATTAATAATTGTTTTAAAGATTTTTAAAACAAGTGAGCCTCTCCTCCCACCAAGGGGGAAACCATTTGCCAACCTTTGCCACTCAATTCTATTGAGATGGAAGTCTGATCTGCCTCCCATGCATGCTGGCTGAAGGATGTCTTTTAAAACTTGACAAAAATAGGCTGTTGAGCTGTAGCCAGTCAAATTTAATAAGATTTAGAACCCAATTTCTGTCCTAATTAGTAGAACATAATTTATATTTACACCAGACTAAGCTACTGATTGGATAATTATAACATTACATACTAAGGTCACTTTATTAGTCAATTTAATTTGTTTATTTTGGTTTTGTGTATACACTATCTTGGTGTGCTTTCTTTGTCTCAATGGACTTTTTGTCTATGTTTGTCTTTAATTATATAAAACATAAATAGAACAGAAACAGAAATATAAATTAAATAGTAAACGGTATCTTCAAGTATTATTAAGGGGCAAACCATTGCTGATTTATAGCTTTTTCAGTGGAAGGGGAGGAGATGAGCAGGGGATTTGTCTGTTGTATGTCACTAAAATGAATTTATGCTGCAGCTTTCCCTAAAAAAGTCCTAATGAGTGCTGTCCATCTCTTGGTCAATTGATTAAGAGACAGATTAACTGGTTAATTGATAAATTGAGTGGGATACAAATTCAAAATGAAGAGGAAAGTGGGGGCGGAGCAGAATGAGGGGGAGGTGTAGTGAGATGGGAGGAGCATTAAGGAGGAGGACCTGAGAACTGAGTGACAGAGATAAAATGGGTGGATACGAGGTGGGGAGGGGCACAGAGAAATTGGATTGGAATGAGATTAGGAAAGAAACAGAAGAGAAAAAGAGAGGATGAAGAAAATACCTGTTTTCTGTTGACCCTAAAGGCAACCAGGTGAGTGTCATCAGATTAATTGTTACAGTGAGACAGTCATCATGTCATACAGAACAGAAGAAAATTATATTTTGATATTTTATTTTCATATTTTAGTGATTCAGATGTTTGGAGATGTTGATGTGGGTCCTGAATAATCCAGTTAATAGTAGTTAAATCCTTTTCCCTAGGGCATTTTTCCTTCTTATCCTTTCTTCTCTTTCTGGACTGCTTTATTTATGGGGTTATGGCTTATCGGGTACCTACCAGTAGCTTGCTCCGGGGTAACTTGGCACTGCACTGAAGATGTCCTGGCACCTCCTCCTACTACCAGAACACCTCCCAAGTTTTGTACTGCGCACCAGAGCTTGAACCAAGAGCCCTTTGCCTTTTAGCCCAGTCTCCTACAGGCTCAGCTACCACCAACCTAGGGCATTTATTCTTTTCTATTAGAGTGTGTGACCTCTCATTAAAAAACCTCTTAAATTCTAAAAACCTGGTTCAGTGTCTCTGGTTTATAGAACTTTGAGGTTGGACTGGTTAACAAACCAGCATCATTAACCCTTGATGATGTGACTCTGTTCAAACACAATCCAGTGTGAACTAAATTGTGGCCATTTTGGTCAAGTGTTAAATGTTCGGTGACCTCATCTTGTTTGGAGTTGAATGTTTAACATAGATGTCTCCTCCCTTAGATAATACATACTCTATGTGTCAGAATGGCATTTCTTTTTTCTCTCCTTTAATTGAAAGAGACCTGATGAGTTCTGTCCTGATGTAGCTCTTTTTTTTGGACAATGAGTCTGTGGAAAGGTTGTTTGGTCCATCCTCTGTACAGGTCAGAACATTTCAACTGTACTGGAGTGCTGCATGGTCTGTAATGTTCCAGGTTTGTTTAAAATATGTTTGCATTTTTATAAACTCAGTCTCTTCCTTCAAATTATTTTTTCAGTTTTTCCCACAGGATTTCCCACAGATTTGATCTGACATTGCCATTGTGAACCAAGGCTCCAACTGTGAAGGAAAAAAACAGGTAACCATGACATTGTGTTTGATGGTGTAGATTAAAAAGTGGGCAGCGACTTGAATGATGTAACTTTATTGGTTACCTTCTGCCAGTCTGACCAGTATGGCTGCCCAACCCGCCACTATTGCTACATTACTGCTCTTCCTGCCGCTGCTGGTTCAATGTCAGTTTGATGTATGTCGGAATCTGCGGGACTCTGAAGGGGGGCCAGGATGGGAGTTTTACGCATGTCAACCTTCACCTTCCAACATGAAAGAGGTGATGCAGATCAGAGTTGACCCCCCTGGCATCACCTGTGGAAACCCACCTGAGAGATTCTGCACACTGGTCAGTGCCACACAACTGATTGAACACAAACCTGCAGAAAGCTTGTTATTGGACCAATTTACATTTGTGTGTGTGAATGTGCACTGTAAAAAAAAAAAAAAAAAAGAGAGATCCTATATTGACTCCCTGCATCAAGGTTATCTTAATCAATCAATCAATCAATCTTTATTTATATAGCGTCTTATACAATCAAAATTGTTTATCTTAGCAATACATTATAATATAATACATGATTAAGACATTTTTCTAACCAAATCGCACATGCACATGCATCAATGCACTCAAATATATTCACAGACACCCTGCTGTGGGTGTAATTGTTCTTTTGGGGGAAATATATCTGTAAATTATTAATGTAGTGGAGCAGATATAATTAATATTAAATATAAATGATTAATTAATATAATTTCCCAAAGCACATATGCATCGACAAATTCAAACAAGCATGCTTACAGAGCAACCGAAACAGTTTTAAACTGTCATTTAGAATCATTATGATCTTGTAACCAGATCATATTAAACCATTTACATTGTTTTATCATGTGACCAACATTTAGCCAACTTTTAACTAACACTACATAACTACAGCGCAGAATCACCTGATTATCTGATTAGCTACAGTTAGCTTGCGAGCAGCTATGTAAACCAGATTAGTTCAAAGGAGGCAGCAATAGGATTAGTAATCTTATTAACATCAAAGTAAATCTTTACATGTATGTTAGTGGAACACAAACACACACAAAGTCAGGTTCTGATTGGTTGAGAAAAAGATGACACAAAAAAACAACAATCTTCATCTGATTTATTATCAATTACACATGTATAGTGTGGCATATGTTACAATATGCAGATTAACATAAATATGCAGACCCCACAGTGCAAATGCCTAGTGCTTCATGGGAAGTCCTTCATCAGTCTGTGCGTGCGTGTGTATGTGTGTGCATGGTATATACAAATATACAAGGCACCCAATCCCCGTTGCTCCCAAGGTGCTGTAAAGTGCTGCCCATTGCTCCTGTGCCCGGCCTATGTGTGTGTTCACTACTGGTGTGTAAAACAAAATGGGTTAAATGCAGAGGTCAGATTCATTGTCAAGAATTGATGTGTGTGCAAACATTTCATTTTCTTCTTCTGAATACAATAGATCACAAAATTAAATCCCTAAGAAATTCTTTTTAGACAGGACCATGACCATGGTGTACAGGCACTGCTTGCTTCATTGTTGAAGGCTGTTGATGAAGTTGGAATTAATGGTTTTCGAGGGATAACCTTCCTGAACAGTGGAAGTGTCTACCTGCAGCCCTGATGAGAGGACTATATACGTGCAGTGCGTGCATGGGTCAGAAGACCAAAAAATTGACATGGCTACATTTGCTAACAATTAATTTCACTGAGGGATTTGCCATTCAGCAGTCAAAGCAATGTTGATAAATTGCCTATTAAAGAATTGGGCCCACCCAGACCAAATTCAAATATCAATCAGGTGTCAACAAAAGTGAGACGTCCTCATATCACCGAGCGGCTGCACAATCCGAGAGGGCGCGTGCGTGCGTGCGTGTGTGTGCGTGCCCAACAAAAGCGGGAGGACATACAGTCGTGGATTACCAGGAGCTGGTACAAATGGAAAACGTGGCTAATACTCTGATTTACTACCCCTGTGTCTGGCTTCACCCTGATACCAACATCGACACTCCTGGACAAAGACAGGTGTCAGTTATATAATGCCATCTCTGGAAAAAGAGAAGAAACGTGAAGCTTCAAAGATACATATGGACACCTGCCTAAAACTTTCAGCCTTTGCGACAGTTAACATGGCAGCACAGTTGGATGAGAGCTACAGGACAGCTGTGTGCTCTCACAACGGTGAGGTGCCCAAGAACCTAGACCACCTTATTGGCTGTGTAAAGTTCTGTGGAGTGTTTGATTTAGCTTTGCAAGACATGGATAAAAGTAATGGAGCCAGCAACCCTGGGATTTTTTGTGGACTGGTCAATAGTGGCGGGTTCTCCTTCACCAGCCATCTTGTGGGTGCCATGTTTTACTGGCATCTGACAACATTCCCTGAAGAGGCTCTGAATACCACAGTGAGGGAATACCCTATGCTAAACAAAATCTCAGGAATTAAATTTATCTCATCTATGAAAGGGGCTGCTGTGGAGCTCTGGCCAGGTTCTACAGAGCTATAACATAAAGGACCCCTTTCTGAGACTGTGGTGTTGTTGATCAATCTTATAAGCACCGTGTTGAAGAGAATCAAGAAGTTCCTGAGAAATACAATCAGATTGGAATGTCTGAATGCATTGGCTATGATGAACATGCCCGATTTCTATGAGAGGGTAAAAGGTCACTATGCCTGCTTGAAAGAGAAGCCAGAAAAATTACAGTACAAGTGATTAGTGAGTGTGTTATTAAATGGTGAGTTTTGTTGGTATCCACATATTAAATTGTAAATAGTTGTATTGATTGCATATTGCAAGCCAAATGTTCACTGAATATGTTTTAAAGTGATTTTTTTTAGTGTCAAACCAAATAAGAAAATGGAATGTAACATCATAACATGAGCTCAGTCTTTAATTTATTATTATTTTTTCCATTGAACGTTTCCAATTATTGCAACAGTAACCCCCTCAGAAATTTGTCAGGAGCCACCACTATTTGCTAGACTGTGAACACTGTGAATATTTGACACTTCAGTTTTCCAAATAATCAGGTACAGGCCTGACTAAACATTGTCCTGCTCATTGTGCTGCAGGAGAACCCATACCTGTGCAGTGATGAGTGTGATGCCTCCAGCCCTGACCTGTCTCACCCACCACAGCTGATGGGAGACAGGGAGCGGGGAGGACTCATCACCTATTGGCAATCAGTCACATGGTCCAAGTTTCCTGAACCACTATTGGCCAACATCACTCTGTCATGGAACAAAAGTCTGGAGCTAGTTGATGACATCACACTCACTTTTGAGTATGGCCGACCAACCAGCATGGTGCTGGAGAAATCACTGGACAAAGGTGAAAAATGTGATCTACCTCTTGCTTGTAACTATTTGTGCCTTTCAAAATAAAGCTGCTGGCAAATACAATGTGAAAAGCAATATCAGATCGAAGGGAATATGGAAAGTGAATGTACTTGTTAGGGGTAGGGTTATACCACAAAGAGCCAATGTTGAATTGAAATTAATTGAATTTGTTTATTTGTCAATTTCTTCACATGTACTTGACATACAAAGAAATTGAGATTGCATTTCTCACTGACAAGCAGGTTTTAAACAACAGAGTGCGCAGGCACAACAGAAACAAATACCTTAAGGCCTATCCTGTTTAACTGGTACTAAAATAGGAGGATTTAAATTACAGGATACAAATTTAACGATAGTTGTGTTTCAACAGTATATTTGGAAAGTAGTGTACTGTGGGGTAGCAGCCCTGGTTTTAAGTGTTGGTGAGCGTTTTTAGTGCATAGTGCTTATAGCAGCAGTAAGGCTACCAGTAATAATGATAAAAATAATAGCAGCATGTGTTTGTAGGTTACATAGTGCAGATCAACTCTGTGAGTCAGTGATTGCTTTTAGGGGGGATTCAGGCAGTTTGTTGGCTCTGCTGGCTGGGGCTGAGGGTGGGTAGGGGAGGGGAGGGAGTTCAGAAGTTTCGCAGAAAACTGTTCGTGAGTCTGGTAGTGTGAAAGTGGAGACTCCTGTACCTCATTCCAGATGGCAGGAGCCTGAACAGGTTGAGTGCGTTTGGCTTGCATCGCTCACAATTGTGATGGCTTTGCGGGTCAGATGGGTGGTGTATGTGTCGTACAGGGAGGGGAGTGGTGCACCAATAATCCTCCCAGCTATGTTCACGATGCGCTGTAGGGCTTTCCTGTATTACCTCATAAGTACTGAATCAATAAATAGTGAGCATTTTAACAAAATCAGATTCTTGAAAATTGGAGGCAAAATCAGATGATAATTGCTGGGCATTTAAACAAAGAACTGAGAAATCCACTTTAATAATTTACTTTATCACAATATCTAAACCTCTGAATCTGAAAATGGGTCCATGTAATGCCTTAAGAGTTTAGATGTTTACAACATCAAGTGGTGTTTAAAACAGAGATGATAAAGAGATGGTCAATGCAGCCATTACTTTTACTTGGACTTCATTTTCTACCTGTTACCTGTAGGTTTTGATGTTTCGGTTTGGACTTCTACACCAAGTTTGCTTTCCTTTAAAGTTTGAACTAATTTTATCATTCTTAATTGAACTGGGCCTTCTTGCTCTTCCTCATCACCCAGCTACACTCTACTCTAGTGCCAGTTCTCACCTACAGTCTCATGTTTCATAATTGTGTATATTTGTGCCTGATTTATTACACAGCCACAAAATTAAAAGGAACCATTCATAGTGCAATTACAGTGTACAATTTAGTCCAAATCCCCATGAGTTTAATCAAGTGTTCTCTATGGAGACTTACAACCACAGGGATCTGATAAATCAAAATTTATTAAAAATTTATCCTGGTGGCAAGTCAAATGGTCTCAAACATTGTAACTGTCATAAAGTTTTGCTGTACATCAAATCTAAAAAATGAGAGTGACTCACCAAAAAAAGGCTTCCAAAACATGGTTAGTACACACTGGGTCTATAATAACTGGAATTGTTCAATGCATCATGACCGAATGCCAGAGCAGAGAATGAGAAAGGTTGAACTAACTGAAGTTTGGCATGGAATGAGGTCAAGTCCAGGTTAATTTTCCAAACAAGGCATGGAGGACAAAAATCCAAAGATCAAATTTTGGCTATGAAGTGGACTACAAACAGCAACCCAAATTTAGGTAAAGTCATCAAAAACTATGTATGAATCTGTTGGGGAGAAAGTGATCAGTTTTCTTCCCATGCTGTTGCCATCAGAGGAATGAGACGGAAGCTTCAGTTTACTTGCTGTAAGGGCAACCACACGTCTGCAGTGTGGGCTACAAGTGTGGGCCCTGGTGAGGTTTATTCTTATACTAGCACACGAACATGTAAGATTACAATAAGCGTAAGTGTAAACGTCATATGATAAAGCATAAGCGTCACATGATAAAACAAAGCATGATATATACAAAAGGAACATATAAGAAAATGGGGGATGGAGTGTCACAGGATGTTCAGGTTGTCCCCTGCTATCCCGAGGTGATAGAACATCAGCTAAAGTAGGTCAGGGTTCTGGTCAGGAGTGATAATAAGTAGTTACAGCATTGTTATATGAACAGTTTGAACCTAAAAGAATCCAGAACAAATCAAGGACAAAAACAAAAAGAAACCTGGATCCTCACAAAAGCTTCAACAAGTGGACATACATCATAGATGACTGAGGCTGTAAGTTGTAAGAATTTGTTGATGTTTCAGGTGTAACCTGGCAGCCATATCAATATTACGCTGATGACTGTCTGGAGGCTTTTGGAATGTCACCCAAAAGGGTCTCTGATTTAGCACCAAGTAACTTAACCCGGGTCATTTGTACTGAGCAGTACTCTCGCTGGGTTGGGGCAAAGGTAGGTGTTTATTTTCCTACTGGAACAGTCTCATTTCAGGACTAAATTATCATGATCATGACAACATTGATATATCATTGAAGCATTAATCAATATTTGTGCAATGAGACAGTTTACTTGCTCAATGTCTTTCACCAACAGGAAGAGAAAATTGTTGTATTTGAGGTGCGTGCTAGGTTTGGAGTGTTCGCAGGTCCAAAGTTGATCAACATGGACGCCTTGTACACCCGTATGGAGATCATGAAGAATCTGAAAGACTTCTTCACCTTCACCAACCTGCGGTTGCGACTCCTGCGTCCAGCACTGGGAGGAACCTATGTTCAGAGAGATAACTTGCTCAAATACTTCTATGCAATTTCAAATATCGATGTACCAGCAAGGTAACATCTAAATTTGGTAAAACGTGCTATGCTACTTCCCCACCCCTTTGCCAAAAAAATCTATTTAGATTTATTTAGCTAGAGCATGTCACAGTCACATATCTGGGATATTTACAGAAACCCAGCTGGAGCGGGAGGTTCTGACAGAACTTCTTCATACCCCCTGATAACACTGTATCACAACCATTCAAGAACAAATGCTGGACGAACATTCAGCATCATTCTGACTTAGTCTGACCTGATCTTTGTAATGTTAAATGAAAAATAGTGCTCCTGGAAACCTTTATATGAGCGTCAAAGGTCAGATCCAGCTCAACTGTTACTCCAAAGTTCCTCACAGACAAACTAGAGGCTAAAGCCATGATCCTCCAGAGTCCTGATGAGATTAGCTGATCATTAATATGCCATATGCATATCATGCAGACCATTTTCACTGTAGAAATGTATTTCAATAACAAATGTGTATGTCTCCTGCAGGTGTAAATGTAACCTCCATGCATCTCAGTGCATGTTACGTGATGCAACACTCCAATGTGAATGTGATCACAACACAAGTGGACAGGACTGTCAACGATGCAGCCTTGGGTTTGAATCTCAAAGCTGGAAACCAGGATCATATCTGCCTCTGCCCAAAGGCACAGCCAACATCTGTATGTACCTGAAAACCTCCAAATACATCCAATGATTACATTTTTAGTGAAACTGAAAATGTTTTCATGTTTTAGACAACTATTTAATTTTTCCTCTACACACTGATCCTTTCACATGTTTTACAGGTGAAGCAACAGAAACAGCAGCCAGTAAGCACCCCTGTTCAGCTGGTGTCTGGTTTTCTGTCTGTGTGATCATCTGTTCGCCCGTGCATGAACACACCTTTTTTCTGATCATGTCTGTCTGTCACACTGACAACAGTACTATTGTTGTCATTGTTGCATTATGAGATCAAGACGTAAGCACCAGTACAACAAGCTCAGATACCAACCAGTCACAGTTGATAGATTTAGGACTATGAACCAATGATAAAATCAATTCATACCTCACACACTAATAGAACCTTTTTAGGGTTCAGTTGTATTTGTGGATAATGATAATTTCAGAGTATATCTTTCAATGAATTAAGAATATATTTCTATCTTCTAACAACAAAATTTGATGATTTAGGTTAGTTAATAACAGTGCGCGCGCACACACACACACACACACACACACACACACACACACACACACACACACACATCCTTGTACTTCTAACTTTGTGAGAACTGATAAGCTTTTACAACACCCGTATTCTAAGCCTAGACTAAAACCTATTCTATTTAATATTGTGATTGGTTATTTTCTGCCGATCTTTACTACGTAAATGCTTAGAAAAATGTCCTTTTCACACTGGGAACAGTCTGGCTGTTTGTGAGCCAGGTCTGGAGTCAGGCGGGCCTCATTTATACCTCAGTATACATGCTCTATTTGGACTAGCTCCACTTGTTGGGTTAGGGTTTCACAGTAACTGTGCTGGGTAGAGTCTGTGTCTGACAGACTTGCAGTATTTTCAACAATTCATTTGCAAAAAATGTTAGCTCATGACCTAGCATGCATAAAGAAGATCATTACATCAAACTCTTGTTAATTATCATTTAGATATTATATCAACATTCCATCAGAAGCAGGAGTGTTAAGGAAACACTTCCTAATTGTAAAAGCATCTACCTCTCTGAAAATCAAAATTTCACACTCAATGAAGTTACGGTAAATGGTTGTAAAACTAATCAGGGCTTTGCTGAAACAAAGACTGTTTTAGTAAAGCCGATTTCAACAGGTCAAGGAAGCATACCACTATGAACTATAATTAGCAGGAATTTAAAGGCGACAAACATAACACATAAAACAACAAAAGCCTTATCTGCAGCTTTAAAGTCTGGGTTGCGTTTCTCATATTTAACTAAAGCAGAGATTTCCAGTTTTTGGCCTTCTGACATATTGCTTAGCATTCATGGAAAAACAAAAACTAATGTAACTTTTCCTCTCTGACAGTGGCTGGTGACTCAAACCCAACAGCTTCTATCAGACCTTCTGCCACATCAGATGGAGTTACTGACATTGTTAGAGACACTACTACTATCACTTCTACATCTGAGACTACTACGACAACTTCTACTGACAATATTTTAGGTACTGCTACTACTGTCACTGCAACTGGTGGTTCATTCCTTAATGATGGTATTGTCACTGCCAGTACAGCTTCTGCTAATACACAGAGTACTACCACACTTTTAATGTATGGAGTGATCAAAGATGAAACTTCGACAAGCACTCCAAATATTCTTATCGTCAGAGGTACCACTGATACCTCTGATTCTGTAGAAACTACTAGTAGTACTAATAATGCCATTGTATTTGATGCTGAGAGTGTTTCTAGTATTAATATTCCCATTACTAACACTTTATTTTTGACTTACTTTATTAGTACTAGTGTTACTGTTACCGTTCCTAATAAAAGTTTAGATTCTGCAACAATGGTTGACACAGGTACTGCAGTGGCATTTCCAGACTTAACTGATACAGCAGTACAAAAAGCAGACACAGCATCCGGGAGCTCAGCCCTGGGAACTGGTGACACAGTTCCTATACCACTAGGGACTACCACTGCTTGTGTGACTTGTTATACCACTTTCACCAGCTCTGCCACTGCTACCTCGTCATCGGACAGCACAGACACTACCATCTCTGGGACTTATGCTCCAAACGAGATCATCAGTACTACCCGACTGAATGATGGTACTGAAACATCAAGAGGAGCACCAACAACAGCAGCCATCCCAGAATTAATTCCACGCAGTGCTGAGCCTCCCTGTAATTTGGCAGTAGACTGTTCATTCACAGCAAGAAATGAGAGAACTTTTCCTTCAGATATTCCAATGAAACCACTACTTCCTGATGTATCTGTCATGCCAGAACTTCTGTCAGTACTAATCCCCGATATCCCTGTGGAAGTACCATATTCCAGTTTTCCACTGCCAGATATAAGTTGTTGTGACGTACCTCCAAGAGTGCCCAAGCTTAACATATCTCCCTCCGAGGAAGGCCAACTTAATATAGCCCTACCTGATGTGCCTCTTTTTAATGAAACACTTCAAAGCAAACCTTTTACAAATGAACCACCTCCAGATTCACCTTTAATAACTATGTCTTCTACTCAAACTCCTCTGTATATAATTCTCCCAAATGTACCTCTTCCAGACAAACCTCTGCCTGCTGTATCTCCCAAAGAACTTCGCTTTGATGACCCCTCCACTGATGTATCTCTAGTGGATGTACTAACTCCAGATATACCTTCTCCTGCTGTACTTCGTCCATATTTACCTCTCCTTGATATACCTCCAGAAGTACCTCGTCTTGATGAAATCCCTCCTGACACACTTCCCACTTATCTGTCTCCTGTGGATGTACTTACTCCAGATATATTATCTACTACAGCGCTACTTCTAGATATAGTTCCTGGAACACTTTCATCTAAGAGCCAAGACAATCTACGTGAGCCTTTACTAGATGCAGTGTCAGCTAAAGTTTCTGTTGTGTCCTTAATGTCCTCTTCTGAACAAGTTGGACACAATGCTGTACCAGATAAAACCATTGATCAGCCTGATTCCGTAATTGATTTGCCCCCTGTGAAATTCAACTTCTCTTTTGTGGACGTTTCTAAGTCATTTGACCCCGTGTTAGATTCTGTGCCAGTATTCGTTGATGATCCTCGGAATATTTCAGATGATTCCAGTGCACCTACTAACCATCTTATAACAAAGCCTTTGGAGTCTGGCTATAACTCTGTTTTGGAACAGCCAAACAATGACAAAGTAAATGATGAAACTGGATCTATGGGGCTGATTTCCTCTTCCCAAAACAGTGAAAGTAAAAAATACAAGCTAGATTTAACCCAAGAAGAAGAGTCACTGGTTGTTCAGGCGGAAGGACAGTCACCCACAGTTGTATCAACACAAGAGTCAGAAAACAAAGGTCCTGAAGACAAGAATATAGAAGACCAGAATCAAGAAACAGGTAAAAATGTAGCTCAGATTGGTGATGTAATACGGTGAAAATGTAGCTGATGAAAATAAAGATTTTCCATTTCTGATTATTCAGTCACTGAGCCCAATAAGCAAACTAAAGACACTGGTAGAGAAGAGAAAGATGACAAAGGCTATGAGAAAAAAGGTATGCCACTGGCCGTTATTAGAAGTGACATTAGTATTAGTCCTAGCCCTAATCATAGAACTCATAGCACCATAGAAAAAGCACACCTGGTATATCTTGGTGTTTACCCAAAAATGAATTTGATGAGAAAGAGCAAAAGACAAATATCAGTTACAGAAATTGATCTGTTTACCTTTGTTGTGTACCGTTTTTGTGCCCAAAGCAACACAGAAGATTCTGATTCCAGGGGGTTCAAAGTTCAGTCAACTGTCCAAAATTGCCTACATCAGCTTCCAAGGTAAGACTACCTTGGCACGTTCAGATGCCATTGACCACTACAGGATAGGGAAAGTGGAGATGTCCATCTCCCCGTAAGCAGTCCATACCCCCCCACTCAAAGTTAAATACATTTTTCGTTTGTTAAAATTAAATAAATAAACAATAATAAAAACCTTCCCCCGGAAACTTGCTCAAGCCTGAACTGTCTATTTCTCTGTACCTGTTTTTACAGTTTGGTCTTGCATTCATCAATGGTGTTGATTGGGTTGATGCAGTCAATAGAAATTCTTCCTAAACAGATATCACAAATCAACAGGAAAAATGCTAATCAATAATCAGTCAAAAATCCCTCTTCATTTACGTCCCTTTTTTTGTAATTTATTCTCTGCCTTTCTCTCAATTGTCTTATGCCCAGATTGTGAGTGTAACGATCACTCAAGTCGTTGCAGTTACATTGATTTCATCAATGTTGTCACATGTGTGAGCTGTAAACACAACACACGGGGTCAGAGGTGTCAGTACTGTCGTCTTGGGTTCTATAGAAATGCTTCACTTCCGCTCAGTGATGAGAACGTTTGTGCTGGTCAGTAATGCACACATTCAATATTTGTTATCATTACAGTGGTTTGTGAATAATTTTGGTGTTTGTACAGTGTGTAACTGTGATGAAGAACGCAGTGTTTCCCCTCACTGTTCGGATGATGGCATATGCCAGTGTAAACCTGGGGCCTCAGGGCGTCGTTGTGACTCCTGCCTACCTGGATATACCTGGAGAGGTAATGGATCAGGCTGCACAGGTGAGCTGTTGCGACATTTCTACAACTACAGTGCAGGTTTTAATTAAACTAAATTAATTAACACTTGATCATATTGTGCTCTCAGAAAAGATGTGTGATGAGGAGAATTTGATTTGTCGGAACGGAGGAACGTGCATTAACTTTCAGCGTTGCATGTGTCCCGACAGCTTTACAGGCATGTAACGCACACGTTAATTTAATTGTTCTGAAGTTTGATGTTACAAGTTAGTGAGCAGTCTAATGGCTGGGTCTGGTAATGTCACATTTTCAGGTGTGTTTTGTGAGAAGAGCATCTGCCTTAAGGAGAACAGCTGCCTTGATGATACAAATGGCTCCTCTACCACTCTAACTGTACAGCTTTACCTGCTGACCCTGGGGGTTATATCATCTACCTTCTACTGACCACTCGTTCTCTTTAAAAACAGGGTCTCATATGTCACACTAAGTTAATTTGCACATTCAGGAACAATAGATAGCACCAGCAACTAACAACCCACTCTCCTGTTCAGTCATATCTGCAGAGACATCACATCGAATCAGTAGCATATCGGTGCAAGTCAGGAATCACAGCATTTTTATTAGTCGTCTTGGAATATACTGCATTCAGTTAGATTTTACTGTAGCTGAAGCATATGATGTTGATGAGGTAAGTATCTCTCATCATAGTCATATTTCAACTCAAAATAAACTAATGGATTCTCAGAGATTATCTTAACATCCGTGTAGCTTGTTTGTCATTCGAAAGGTGAAAATTAGTTCCTCAGCACTTACTAGCCTACATGATTCAGTTTAATTTTGATTGACTTTAGAAATTGCTACTTGGTGGTGCCCGTGGTCATGGCATTCAAATCCAAAAACATTATTGAAAAGTATCTGTATATAACAGTATGCTGTATATAAATTTTGTACAGTTTTGTTAAATAAAGCCTTGATTATATTCCAGCCTTTGGTCTCATTGCTTAAGTTGTACTTGCTGAAAACATTTTCTATTTGTGACATACATATGTACCGTATAGAAGAGTCCTAGGGTCACTCATGATGGGAAAAGAGAGAGGAAGAAGATTTTGACTTTACCTTGCACTTCAAGAATAAAGACAAAAGGTTGAGGAAATGTGGAAATGCAATGTCGAGGATAAAGGCAAAAGGACTTTGTCTTAAGTTTGCTTCAGATTTGTAGCTTTCTATTCAGCAGTCAAGGGGGAAATTGATGCTGATCGACTGTTCCTCCAGCACTGAACTCTGACAGGCCGATATACAGTATTTATTTCGGAAGTCGGAGCTGGGAATAACGTCACGGACGAGTTACCAGCGTTCCAGTTACAAAGTCGGAAAAGAAGATGGTGATCTCCGCGAAAGCGATTCTCGCGCCGACATGTGGTCCTTCTGCAACTTTTAAACTATGTGGACGAGGAGGAAACACAAAACGTACCCTACTTTTTCTCTTGGTGTTTACAAAAGGAACCGAAGGGTGAGTGCTCCGGTTGTTGAGGATTCTTCGACTTTCCGAGTAGGAAATCCGATTTCGAGGGGGAGGACTAGTTGAAATTTCCGACTTGAAACTCGTAAATTCATTTAAATCATATGGAAAACTGTTTAACACATAATGTATATTTTAATAGTATGAGCTATACAAATGAAAAGAGATAGAATAGCGATAGTTAATTATATATGTGTAAGGATACATTTTAATGCGACAGGAATTTACGTCATTTTACCGCGACACTGATTTACTGGCAAAATGAAGCCCTTCTGTCGGACCGGAGCGACCTTATTGTTTGGAGCGGGACTCGGAATTTCGGTGAGCCGCCTGCTGAGCATTAATGGCGTTCAAGACGAAGAGCAAGAGGCCAATCTGCTGAACCGGCTCCCAGTGGTCCCGGTGGTCCAGGCGTCGGAGCTGACAGTCAGTACGCGTGCATATTGGTACCTCAATAGAAGAAAGGGTTACACATTGAGGGAAAGGTCATCGATGGAAGAAATTCCCTTTTCTAGGCTTTGATCTTTCCAAGTTTAGATTTGGACGAATTAAGGACGGTTCCGGGCAAATTCTGTCCAGGAATACCTGTAATATACGATTGGAAAACGGAACTGCTTTGTAACCCACAATTAATTATTTTGGCACTGTTTTATATGACATAAAGGTCAAATCAACTTATTTGTAGAAATAGTCGCTTTCCCCTAAATCCTTGCGGATCATTTTGACAGACTAAGCAGAAAATTTACTGGCTGGACTGATTATTGATCTGCCTTCATAATGTACATTTATGATTGTTCATAATGGGCCCACATAACTTAACCCATCTACATTAGTCTATAAATAAGTAAATAATCAACATTTAAGTAGAAAACACACCAGCAGAGTACATTTGTTGTACTGGTTTCTGGACTGTTCAGGTGACTCATGGAAGCTCAGCTGTGGTCATGAAATATGGTTTTCCTTCACTGGCTAACATCAAGACCAGAGAATCTTACATCACGTCCTATGACCCACGTACACGGACTGCATCCTGGGTTATTGAGAAACTGAATCATTCCTCCCTGCATGGCCCATCGAACAGGAAGTTCTGTGATTTTAAAGAGGATGAGAGGTGAGCTGAAAGGTGATATAGCAAGTCTGTAAATTTGTGTACTTATCTGTGTCTACACCCCCCCCCCCCCCCCCCCACAGTGTGCACATTTTTCACAGAGCAACCAGTGCAGACTACAAAGGGAGCGGATTTGACAGAGGACACCTGGCTGCTGCAGCCAATCATAAATGGAGTCAAAAAGCCATGGAAGACACATTCTATTTGAGCAATGTGGCCCCACAGGTAAAAACATGTAGCAGCAACATCTGTAATAGCTGAAAAGGACAACCAGGGCTGATGTTCTGTTCCTACTAGAATCCTCACCTCAACAAGAATACCTGGAACAATCTGGAAAAACATTGTCGCTCTCTTACCAAACATTACATGAATGTCTACGTGTGCACAGGACCCCTGTATTTGCCCAGGTAACCTCAGAGTTTTTATCAGCTGTGTGAAGCTACAACTCACAACATGTATATTTCTTAGGCAACAAGCTGATGGGAAACTCTATGTTCAGTATCAGGTCATAGGGAAAAACCAAATTGCTGTGCCAACACACTTCTTCAAGGTGAGTCCTCCTTTTTGGGTCATTTGGTTGACTGTTTCATGAGGCACTAACCCAAAGTTTGCCTCCTCAGGTACTGATCCTGGAGAAGGCTGATGGCAGTGGGGTTGAACTTCAATCCTATGTTTTACCAAATGATCAAGTTGAAGAAAAGGTTCCCCTGGAGCATTTCTTAGTTCCTATTGAAATGGTTGAGCGAGCATCAGGACTCCTGTTTGTCCATAATATCATGAAAAGGGCAAGCAGCCGTCAGAAAATCACAGCCAACAGATGAACTATAATTCCCAGAGTGCATAGCTGAGGCTGCAATACCCACAATCCCCCTCTGCTGAGTATCTACCAAAAAACTCTAAACTTCATGTTAAAAGGTTTCCATTTTAAGATTTTTTTCAAATCTGTTTTTTGTATAGGAGCCCCATAGAAAGCATTTCAGTTTCTAGAACTATTTTCCAGATGTACCCCTCTGTGTGTTCACACCTCATTTAGCACAAAGGATTATAGTAAGAAGTCATTTAAATCTTACTTCATTGAAAACTTTACAATTTAATAATTATTAATAAACAAAGTCATTGAAGTACAGAAGCAAGGCTATATGCTCCAGCTTCTTCAACAGGTGAGTCAACAAAGTGCTGACAGCCAATTACTGAAACAGTGGTGTGCCTTGGTGTCCACATCTGTCCTATTTGCTGTTGTCCAATTCAGTGAAGTCTTCCTCATTTTCTGAGAAAATGTTTGAAAATAGGTACATGCTTCCCTGGTGCAACTCCTGCTGTGTCTCCTGCTGCACCTCCTCGGAGCTCAACATCCTCAGTTTGTCCTTCAGGCAAGGGATGATTTGTAGCTGCAGGAAGTCAATGATCTCTGATAAAAGAGGTTAATGTTAACAGCAACCTGATATACAGAGCCTGTATTTTGCTGCAGTACAGACCTCCATAGGATAACCTAGTCCAGTTGGGAACTTTGGAAACTTTCAGTCTGTGGAACACTTTTTGAACACAGACGGAAGTGGTGTTACTGCAAAAACAAAACCAGTTACTAGTCTATTCTATGTGCAGTTCAGGACAAGAGTGAAATAAGGCAACAACAAAAATGCAAAAGAGCTTTCACAAAAGCCGGCATCAACGCTGAAGTGGAACCGGTCGGTGAGTCTGATTCAGATGATGAAGAAGAGGAATTCGGGATGTTGGACACTGAAATAGCGCAGCTGTTTAATTCAGATACAGAAGATGAAAACTTTGATGGTTTTGTGGCGGAAGAATTAACATTTTGTTCAAAAAATGTCGAAACTCACCGTTTTACTGCCGTTGTCATTTTCTACTCTATGTTTTAGCATGTGCCTAATAATACTGTGCGCCTTATGTATGTATTAAATACAGATATCGCACTCATAACTGAGACTGCGCCTTTTATTACAGTGCGCCTTATGGTCATGAAAATATGGTAATACATCTTAAATTGTTATGGTTTTGCTATATTCGGGTTGGAGCTTGAGACCTGTATTGCCAGTGATAGCTGTTGTCATTTTTGTGCATATGACAATAAATATCCTT
This sequence comes from Takifugu rubripes, assembly GCF_901000725.2. Taxonomy (NCBI): domain Eukaryota; kingdom Metazoa; phylum Chordata; class Actinopteri; order Tetraodontiformes; family Tetraodontidae; genus Takifugu; species Takifugu rubripes. The sequence goes on from NC_042305.1 coordinate 6,038,048, forward strand.
ACCCAATAAATTCAGTGATGTCTTCCCAGCTGATGTCTGCTAAATCTTCCACATTCATGTTATACATCCTGAAACACAGGTATGGTGCAGGTCCTGTTCATTCAGACAGGTAATGATAAAACTTCATGTGTTCTTCACTGCAGAAAATAAAAATACCAACAGTTCAGGTCAAGAGAAACCCAAAATCATAACTCCCCAAATCTATGTTCATTATTTTACTCTAATGTCAGTTAGAACATGAACTTTGAAATTGGATTTCAATTGTATTAATAAGGGTATATGAGTGTCGTGAGCTTACGTGTTGATGAGATGAATTTTGAATTTTAGTCTGTCAGCTGTTGAGCTGAATCTGCTGCCACGTGAAGATAACTTGGTCTTCAACAAGTCAAACCTGGAAAAACATAGAATCCTGGAAACCTCCAAACAGCAGAAACACCCTAAACGACTAACTTTCGGCTTCCTGTGTGTCAATGCAACTGGTTGTTCAAATTTTTTCTGAAAAAATTAAATAAAATACCCTTGAAAGTCACATTTTTATTAAATTATATCATCCTTGAATTTGTTGTTATTCTACATTTACATTTCAGTCATTTAGCAGACACTTCCTTCCCAAGTGACTTACACTGAGACACAATCAAGCCGGCATGTATTGTAATTGAGATCAATGTGGAAAAACACCTGGTACAACTAGCAATTATCAGTGCAGAGCTAAGGAGAAGGAACGAGGAGGGATATAAACAGGATAGATGGAAAGATGAGATATGAGAATGATAAGTGCTGAAAGGAGAGCAGGAGCTCTCAGAAGAGCTGTGTTTTCAAGACCTTTTCAAAGATGAGGGGAACAAGGTAAAAGAATAGTCTGGATTGCCATCCCTGTACAGATGGCTTTGCCAGATGTTCATGTGAGGAACGCAGCAGAAGAGGGTCCATGTAGTCAATGTACAGATCACCATGACTTGTATCAGCAGCTGGGTGGCATGTTGGCTTTTTCTGATGATGAATAAGGCAAAGGGGCACGACTGGGAGACTAAAGCTACATGATCAGAAAAAGTCAGCTGCTCATCAATTATGACTCCAAGATTTCAACAGCCTTGGTAGGACCAAGAAACAGAGTACCAATGTTGATATCAATGTTGTAATGAATGGATTTCAAGGGTGAGAAAACCAGGATTTCAGTTTTTCCAAGGTTAAGTTGGAGGTGGTGGAAATGACAGGCACAGCTGAGTGTAATCTGCATAGGAATTCATTCTGAATTCATCTTTATTTATTGTTACAATCAAATATTGTCTCTGGGTGCTTTAGAGAAACCCTGACCGAGGGAACAGTGTGACAGAAACCTGTCAGGTGATCATGTTTCTGTAGCCGGGCAGCCTTATTCTATGGCAGATGTGATAAATTAGTCCGAAGTCTAGAATAATGACTGTAACTACAGAATTACTGATGATAAGCTTTTTCAAAAAGGAAGGTTTTAAGTCTAATATTAAAGTAGAGATGGAGACGACCTCCCGTACCTGAATAGGAAGCTGGTTCCACAGCAGGGGAAACCTGGTAGCTAAATGCTTGGCCCGCCAGAATCTTTAAATGTAGAATTGGAGGGGGGAGGGAGGAGGGGGGGCATTTAACTCCTAACTCCTCCAGGTAGGATGGAGCTATACCTTTGATGATCTTGTAGGTCACAAGAAAAATGTTAAAACCTATTCAAGATTTAATGGGCAGGCAATGAAGAGATGCCAAGGCAGGAGTTATGTGATCTCTTTTGTCAGTACCTGTCAGAACTCTAGCTGCAGCATTTTGAATCAGCTGGAGGCTTCTCAAAGAATTATCTGGACCTCTCGATAATAAACAATTACAATAGTCCAGCCTGGAAGTAACAAATGCGGATCTAAATTTTCATCATGCCATGTCAATAATTTCCTAATCTTTGCAATGTCTCTCTAATGACAAAAGGTGCATTTTGAGATGGTTTTTATCTACGGGTTCAAGGCTGTCTTTAAGACGTCTGTAGCTTCACTAACTGAACTCTGTGTCCTCTGGTTTCATGGATAAATATAGTTGTCATCAGAATAGCAATAGCAATTTATTCCATGCTGCTGAATAATGTTTCCTAAGTGAACATGAATATGTACAATTGCTCCAAGTACAATCAACATGATGCGTCAATACTGTTTACATGTTCTGCTTTTGGAGCACCTAAGAGCCACCATGAGCACTGGGTGGTACACGCAACCAACATTTATTGCAAGAGTCTCATGGTGGAAACAGCCAGTCACACGGCAACTTTTTAAAATAAATCCCCATTTAGGGTTTTGTGCCCGTCCATGAGTTCTGTCAGATACATCAGCATCGTGACATCTCCACATCTTTACAATATAATTGACCATACTAAGTCACAACCAGCTGTTGTTTGCAAAGCTTCTACTTCCAATTTTGCTAAATATAAGTGAAATGTTGGAGATCGCATTGGTCAACCCCCTGTCCAAATGCTCTTGTAAGTGAACTTACAACTGAGGTTGGTTGTTCTGGCTATTTTCGGACTACTTTGAGCAGATTCTAGTCAAACTGCAGGATCCACATGCATTTTATGTAATCAAATTACCCCAGGAATTCGGCTTCCTTCTGTGCACATAAACGCACTTTATGATGCACCATATCCCAAAGGTGCTCTATTGCATTGAGGTCTGGTGACTGTGGAACTTGGCCGGAGTACAGTGAACTCTGTCACAGTGAGCTTTGTCATATGGTGCATTATCCTGCTCCAAGTAGGCATCAGAAGATGGTCCACTGTGGTCATCAAGGCATGAAAATGTCCAGCAACAATATTCAGGTAGGCATTTAAATAATGCTCAATTGGTGCGTAGGGGTCTGAAGAGTGCCAAGAAAAGAAATGGTTTGCTGGAGAAACTCATCACCTATCACCAGTCTATCAAGCTGCCAATCACTCTTGTTATCTGCCCCCTCCCTTCCCTCAATTCATCCATCAAGAGGAGGGTCCCACATAAGCACCTTGAGGTTTCTGTAAAGCACCTTAAGACTATTCCGGCTGTAATTGACGATGTATAATGTCGAACTGGAGTGAATTGTCTGACGTATGTGCAAAAAAATGCATTTCACTGTGCATTGGACTTCGTGCTTGTGACAACACACTTGGTCTGAAAACCCCCCCCACCAAAGTGGGTTCATCAATCAGCAGGTGTACTGACCACTTAAGTCGACATTGGCTCCAAGATCTGGTTCCGACCTGAAAGCTGATCTTATTCCAGGGTAGGTTGTTGCATAGCTGGTCTCTGCTTAGAACAGACCCAGCTGGACTCTGCTGGACCCGACTCTCCAGGTGAGCCTTCAGAGCCTGCATTAACTTGGATGTCTCTTCAGGACTCCAAGAACCACGATTTAGAGCTGGGTGAAACATTCCAGAGTTCAACATGCATGACTGATGTCAACTCTAACAGGATGCAACAGAATTTACAGAATGTGTAAGTTCTTACAGATGTGGGAGAAACGTTTCTGTAGAGAGTACACGCTGCGGCCCATCTTCTTTGAGATGATTCTCCAGTTGTTACCATAGAGGTTCTGTAATTTCACCAGAGAATGCAACTCTTCTTCTGAGAACCTGTAAGAGACCACATGACCATGAACAAATTGGACTAGGCTGGCTGAAGGTTGAGTAGTCCTCATGCTTCCTCTATCATCCAACATTTATGAAACTCATTTTTGCTGAAACATCAGCATGTTCTAAATTCACTGAAGAGCAATGGCAACAATAAAAAAAAATCTGGAATCGAAAGGCAGGCACACACAAACAGCTACACAAACTCCAGCTCGCTCGTGAAAAACGTTGTGTTCACCTTAAACATGTCGATAAGCTTTACTTTACGCATCTTTCAGATCCTCACAACAGTAAGGCAAGTACAGAAAGGAAAAGACATACAGTAACTAACTAAAACATGGAGTGTAAGAGGATTTTTTTTCCTGAACAGTTACAAATGTGAGAATATGTCTATAATTACTGAATTTCAGGGCAGGAGTTTCATTTTAAGTCTAATTTTAAAGAGGTTATTTTTAATACATGTTTTTAAATAACATTTAATAGCCTTTTAATTGAATTGACTGTAAACTGAAACTTCTTTACATGAAATTGGAAGAAAACACATGACCTTCCCTTGTGATTCCTCTTATCAAACATCTTCACTGCTCTGGTGTAAACCTGCTGACATGTGCGAGGAACTCCTTCAGCTGGTCAGATAGACAGAAAGGCAGACAGTTATTCTTCTATGTTGATTTCATAATAAGCATGAAAGGATGAGATGGAAGAGAATGCGACATTCAAGCGATTTCCCAGCAGGACAATTATGAAATTGAAATGAGAAATGAATTAAATAAATTTACGCTCGCCAGCCAGAAGCATTGCCCAATCGCTACCCAACCAATATTAATGAAAAAATCTCACATTATAAATATAGTTATGGGTTGTCTTTATATGAGAGGTTCAAAAGAGATTTATGATTTAGGTTCAATGATTTATGACTTATGCAATTGTTTATTTACTACACTCACTTTCTTTTTTATATGTAATGCAAATATGAATGTTGATGAGACATTGTTATTTGAGTAGTGATGGGTTAGGTATAAATAAGTTTATACTTCATCTTACTCTCAAGCTTATGCTTCATCCTACAGGTATGATGGAGTCTTTAGAACGTACCCGTGTTTTATTTATCCTTATTACTTATCCACAAAAAAAAGAACCCAAAAAAAACAAAACAATTATGTCTTCATCAGCAGAGAACTTAAAATGTTTAAATAGTTTTTCCTGCAAATACATTTATGTACAGTTTAATCACTCACTATAGTCTTTGTATTAATGTTTTTTCCCCATGATGCTCCAGACTAAAGTAGGATGAAGCGTATTTTCATACCAATCCTTGTCAAGAAGTGATGTTGTATTTTCAGCCGTTTGATTTCCTCTTCCTGCTCTTTAAACCTGTGAGGAAACAGCAGCTGCTTGGCTGAGCTGATGCCCGTCAGAGACAGGAAGTCTAGGACATTCTGCTTGATCCGCAGGTTTTCCTCCTGAGAACACCGCCCCCAGCGCAGAGACACACCTGTGGAGCACATACAGGTGTAACAGTACCATACAAGATCAATGATCCAATAGCTTTAGCATTCATACCTTGTTGTTTGAAGTTCCTAAAGCGTTGCAGGTCATATCTGATCAATTTATTAATGTTATCTGCTGATCTCTTCCTCACATCTGGAATAAACTCCTGAAGCTCACCAATCAGCAGATGTCTGTGGTCACCCGTCTCCAGTCCTTCATGATTCTCTGACGTCATGTCTATCAAACAGTCGTCTTTCTTATCCTCTTTCATCACTCCTACCTGTGACATTGACTTGCCCTCCAGTTGTTTCAGATAAATTTTATCCATTTTTCTTTTTTTCTTCCCTTCACATGTATCGCTATCTCTCTGTTTCTTCTCCCCTCTTTTTTTTATTTTCTGCACATCATGTTTATCCCCACTCTCTCTTCTATTTTTTTTTTTTTTCTTCATTGTAATGTTTTCAGCTTTCTTGTCCAGTTTTCCTTTTATTGCCTTCCCAATCTCTCGAGTGGCTCCAGCACTCTGCTGCTCCTTCTCTGTCTCCTCTTCTCTAGTTATTCTTTTCTTTTCAGCAGGTGTAGTAAAAATCTTCCTGTTCTTCTCTTCTTGTTCAGGTGTGTCAATGTAAACATACGGAAAACTTCTTGTTTGACTTTCTGACATTTTCCGTTTCTTCTTTTTTTGAGTGGAGGCAGCTGAAAAGTCGGGAGGGGGTGTCATCATGAGGATGTCGATGTTACTGCAAACAAATACCATCACAAGAAAATATGCAGTAAATCAATCTTCATGTTGCTTTATTCACTGCACATTCGAGACATTAAAATTATTTCCCAGCAGGACAAATATAAAATTGAAATGAATGAAATAAATCTACGCTGGCCAGCCAGAAACACTGCCCAATTGCTACCCAACCAATATTGATGAAGAAAGTCTCAGTTTAGGAATATAGTTATGGGTTATCTTTACATATGTGAGGTCTCAATGATTTATGACTTGCATTTGTTTATTTACTACATTTATTTTCTTTTTTGTAATTTGTTATGCAAATATGTACGCTGGAGAGACAGATTGTTATTCCAGTAGTGGACAAGGGATAGGTATAAATAAGCCTATGCTTCATCCTACTCCTTCTCCGACATGTTGTTCTACAAAGTTCTACTTTGTACATTTGCTGTAATTTCCCATCAATGATGGATTCAAGATTCAACATATAAACCTTGTGGTTGTATCTGCCAGTTGGTTAGGTTCACATTTCCATCACAAATGCAACACAAGCATCACTTCAGGACTTGGTTGAACACAAATTAGTGCAGTGCTGCTAAACAAGGTGGAATTCTATTCATATGTTCCACTTGAACAAAGATAGGCAATATGTGCAGTCTTGTAAAACAGAACATTCATCAATCTATCAGATGCACAAACCCCTCAAGCTGACAGATGACAGTTGGAGTGTAATGGTAATGTAATAAACAGCTCACACCTTTACTTCATTTGCAGAAATGTGCTACTACTGTGTTGTGTGGAGAATCTCCAGAGTCTCCACCTCAATATTTACCTGGTTACAGCAACCTATCTATAAAAGCGCCTCAAAGAAACTGAGGGAGAGTCTTCCAAAATTCCCTAGACCAAGCACTCCATGTCTGCTTCACTAGAGCAGCAGCTTGCACCTGAGGGTGTCAGCAGCAGTGACCGCACCTTTCCTGGGTCCGAGGTACAAACGCTTGAGGTTTATATCTGGAAAAGTTAACAACTCAAAGCAGCTGAATCCCAAGAAACTGAGCAGATGGCAAAAATAATAACACAAAGTGATGCTACAATGTGGAAACAATAGACATACTGTATGTCCACCCCTCCACATCGATCCCATGGACTGGTGGAAAACTGACAAAAACAAATATCCCCAAATGGCAAAAATAGCAAGGGCATACTTGTACCCAGTGTATCTGTGCCATCTGAGAGGGTGTTTTCCACAGCTGAAATTAAATTACCTGATTAATGACAACGGAAACACTTGCGGTTGTCACTAGCTGTGTGCGTTGGTGCACTTTTACATGCAGGCTTTGACGACTGTACCCTTCTAGACTAATTAAGTTTAGAGTGTTAAGAGTTTATTGTGGTTATACACATTTATTAGGATTAGACTCGTTATTAGGGTTAGACACATAATTAATGTTAGACACTGTTAATATGCATGTTAAGGCATGTTACCCGACACGACGGAACCCAAGAGGTCCTTCACCTCCACCAGTTACCGCTCAGTAATTCGACGGGACGATCTCAAATGTATAATTTGTCACGCGTCAGTAGTTTGTGTAGCCGTTGTGTCTTTGCTTACCTGTTTCTTTGTTCTATCAGCGGATAAGACAGAAGCTGTCACGCTTGTCCGATTCTGAACGGATCCAGAACCACAAATCGAACAAGAAAACGAATCGGTTTCATCAGTTTGATCTACTTCCGTAAGCTGCACGTGTACGTAAACTTCCTGTTTGGACAAACGCATGCGCAGGAGAAATTCTTTTTCTTTTGATAGTACATAAAGAAATGGTGTGCATTACCGCCATCCACTTGTGTGGAGTGTGGATACGGGTCGCTACTATCCTCATTCAACCCTTCTCCGTTAAAGAAAAAGTAAATCCGGTCGATAATATATATTCATTTTTATCGGAAATGTAATATTATGTGTTAAATCTGATTATTATTATTATTATTATTATTATTATTATTATTATTATTATTATTAGTTACTTGACCCAGTATCAAAATTTCCTAAAAATATCATGAAAGGGCATATATGCAAAACACTTTTTCAGTACTATAGCCCAGTGGTCCCCCAACCACCGGGCCGTGGACCGGTACCGGTCCATGGATCGATTGGTAATTAAATATTTCCGTTTTATGTATGATATGATACCAAATCAATGTTAGCTGCTGGGGTAAGAAAATGTGTGTCTCAAAAAGAGCAAAAGGGATTGTGTGTGTGTGTGTGTGTGTGTGCAAATGCGCACGTGTGTGTGTCATGGCAGTTTTGCACAGCTTCCAGGGGCTATTTTTGCAGTCAAAACTCTCCTCTAAAACAGTAGCGGCTCCCTGTAGTCGTGTATAGCTGATACCATTTGTAAATATGTCATTTGTACCATCATATAACTGAGGGTGAACATGAAACTAGACCAATTGTTAAAAGTGTCAATGTATTTAAAGAAAAGGAGTGTCATAGCAAGATGAACAGATGTTCTTTTATTCAACACAAATGTCTTTCAGAACCAGAACACATTCATAGGTTCTAACCAGCCAGAATGTGTTTGACAAACTCAGTGTAATTGATGTGTCCATTGGAATCTTCCTGACCCACCATCAACCGATCCACCTCATCCTCCGTCATTTTCTCTCCCAGAGTAGAGAGGACATGGCGGAGCTCTGCCCCCATCACGGTTCCATTGCCTTCCTTATCAAAGACCCTCAGACCCTCCACAAAGTCCTCAAAGCTTCCCTGCTCTTTGGATCGGGCTACGTGTTGTAGCATGGGTAAGAAGGTGTCGAAGTCTAACAGCTTGATGTGGAGCTCCTCCACTTTTGGCCTGCCCAACAGCTTCAAGACCTCCTCATTGGTAGGGTTATGTCCGAGCGCTCGCATCACATCACCACACTGAGCAAACGTGATTTTCAGCTCACCCGTTGGTGTCTCATCAAACAACGTAAAAGCATCTCTGAATTCTTCGATCTGATCTGCAGTGAAGTCCACCACAATGTCCTTCAGGTTTATCTCAGGAGGCTTTGCATCTGTTTCTAAAGATTTAGGAGGAGGAGCAGAGTCCTCTTTCTTTACCTCTGTCTTCTTCACTTCCATCTTTTTTGCTTCAACTTTCTTAGGAGCCATTTTAAAGTGAAGATGGATGTAGTTGGACATGCACAACTCTTATATACCTGATTTGGGAGGGGCCAGAAAGGGAAACAGAGATGAGAGAGAGGATGACCAAAGATGGAAGAAAACTGGATTAGAAACACTCAAGATAAGATTTAGTAATCGGGGAGAACCCAAATACCTGAGTGTCAGACAAGTACATAGAAGCTAACCCACAGATTGGTCAGGTTAAATCCAATTCACAGTTTAACAGGAATGCTAGTTTAAGGCCTTTTTCTTTAAGTACTCTGATTATTACCGCTGTACCAATACCACAAAACTAGAAATAACTAATGTGTGAGAAGAGTAAAAAAAAAAAAACAGTAAAATGTTTGCAGCATGTCTGTCCTGCTGGACCTATGTTACTGCTTTCAGCTTTGATGTTTTATGGAATTTAAATATTTTATTATTAAGCACAGGTGTTGGTAGATAGTTGTGCAGCTGCAGCCACACTGACATCGATCTGAGTGTTTTTATCTATATGGCTGTCACACACACTTTCATCAACATTCCTGCAGTGAGGAGGGCGCCGATTTTCCATGGTGCTGTGTCTTTAAATAGCAGTGCTGATATCATCCTGGTGAGCTTTGGAATTCATATAAGAATCATTTATGGCACTGCATTTATAAATGTTTTATTACACAAATCACTTCTCACAGATCTGAAGAAGCCTCTTGATTGAATTCTAGTTTAATTATCTTAAACCAAGATTTATTTTTCAAGATTTTTCTTTCACCTGGATCACTTTTCTGCTTCATAATAACTGCAGTAGTATTTTTAAATGTCAGTCTTATTTTACATTTGATACAGTTGGGGAAATTGTGACTGCACACTGCTGTATCAGAGTAGCAGGATATTGTCTAATAAATAAAAAAGAAGGAGGTGTTGTGAGTAAGCTGGAACGATCTCCAATAGAAAATTGCTTTTAATTTCATCTTTTACATTTTCAAAAGTACAGAAAAGGGAAAGGGCACAGAGCAGAAGATTGGACACTATGCCGTTAGTACTCCCTTTGGCCAGTATCACAGCTTGTAAAGGGTAATTACAAAACCTTGAACTTGCACCTCTTAAGGTGGTCCATGCAGGATTCTGTGGTGTGGTGAGGATCTTCATCCGTCTGTACAAGCCATCCACTTCTCATCTTCAGATTTTTTTTCACATTCTCTCAAAATTACCTCCATAATTTTTTGGAATTTCTTTTAATCCATTCTTCCCTTTTAAGAATGCGGTCCTCAATTAAATGGATATTTGAGGACTTTCATTCTGGATGTAGAACTCATCATAGTACAGAAAAACCTGAAAGACCACTAATGACCTTACAGCATCAAATAAAGTACTGATATCTGTTCATGTTCTGTTGGACCTCAGTGCTGCTTTTGATTCAGTTGACCATCACAGTCTTTTACCAAGAATGGAAAAAGATTTGGTATAAAAAGGGTTTGCCTTGAGCTGGCTTATATTAACAATGAATATTCTGCTCCCACTAAAGTTTACCATGGAGTGCCACAAGGTTCAGTAGTTGATCCCATCCTATTTATCATATAGATACTCCCTTTCAGTCGTATAATCAGGAAGCATTCGATAAAATGAGACTTCTCTGTAAAAGTGAGGAACAGAGAAGTAAGGTCATGGAGTTAAAGAAGATATCCAAATAGAAAATCAGAAAAATAGATAATACAAAGAACCTAAAGTATGTGGAGTAGTGTATGAAATACTGATGAAGACCAACAAAAATTAAAGGATAACATCAGAGGAGGGAAACATCAGAGGAGGAAATGTCTCACGTAGTAGACATTTGAAAACTTGGAAATGGTGACAAGGTGGATCATCTATGAAAGTGATAGAATCAACTGATTTTATGATCCCCAAATCACAATCACAATTGGATTCATAAAATATAATGTGAGATTATAGGGTATATCATGTTATACCACCATGTTACAAATGCCAGAAATTTGTTAACATTGCAGCTTATTGTAAAAGGAAGCAGAGCTGTGGAAGCTATAGAGGTGAGCATGAGGAAAGCAGATGTGATCTGGCAGCTGATGTGAAATACTCAAACTGTGGAAAACCACATATTATCTCCAAAGAATGTGAAACAAGAGAACAAGCAACAAAAAATATAGCAAATGAAAGTATTGAATAGTACCGTATTTTCACAACCATAAGGCGCACCATATTGTAGGGCGCACCTTCAATTAACGACCTATTTTAGAACAATTTTCATACACAGGGCGCACCGTGTTATAAGGCGCATAGCATAGAAACCGCGTAGTGCCTGTGGTTTCATGACGCATTCACTAGATCGAGCTGCGCTAAAAGGAATGTCAATAAAACAGTCAGATAAGTCAGTCAAACTTTATTAATAGAATACAAACCGGCGTTCTCACAACTCCATTCACTCCTAAAATGAATAAACAGCTGTTTTATTATTTTTCCCGAGTGACGTAGTGTTTTCGCGTAACACAGTTCGTTTAATAACAGCGAGTTATAACAGGCAGTGCAACATTTTTATCACAAGTGGATAGTGGAGTTTAATAAATCTTCGATTTAGTGCAACATTTTTATCACGTAGTACCGTTGCGGTAAGTCAAACGTTAGTGCAAACACAATATACGGTAACTCGAACTCTCGAAGTAGTGCAAAGCAATAGCAATAGCAATATAACAATAGCAATATAACAACGTTGTTCAAACGGTAATGTCCATATTCACAGTATGACCAGCCTTGTTAAGTTGTTAACACACAAAAGAAACACGTAAAGCTCACTTTATCAGTTCATTCCTCATCCAGGAATCCCTCGAATTCTTCTTCTTCGGTGTCCGAATTGAACAGTTGTGCGAATACGGCGTCCAACATGGCCGGCTCCGTCTCGTCAAAGTCGCCATCAGGGTTAGTGTCACTGGTGTTGTCTGGCATTTCAGTGACAATCCCTGCCTTCCTGAAAGCTCGGACCACGGTCGAGACTGATATATCAGCCCAGGCATTTATGATCCACTGGCAGATAGTGGCGTATGCTGCTTGGCGCTGTTTCCCCCATCTTGGTGAACGTGTGTTCGCCTTCTGTCATCCACCGCTCCCACGCAGTTGGCAGTCTAGCTTTGAATGCCCTGTTGACACCAATATCTAGTGGCTGGAGTTCCTTTGTTAATCCACTTCTTGCTTTGTTTCCTCGGAAGCTCCGTTGAGTCTTCTTTACCTGGCGCAGGTCGTCTTGTTGCTTCCTCCACTTCCGCACCATTGATTCGTTCACGTTAAATTCTCTTGCCGCTGCTCTATTTCCATGTTCAACTGCGTGACTGATAGCCTTCAGTTTGAACTCTGTGTCGTAAGCGTGTCTCTTGCAAGGAGCCATTTTGGGGTCTTTACAGACAGCAATGGTTTGGGACTGAACTAGAATTCCTATTTATCGCTCTTACTGCTGTTACTTTGGCCACGCCTACTGACTACGGTAGCCGCGATTAACCAATATTACCGTAATCCATACAAAAGGCGCACCGGGTTAAAAGGCGCACCGTCGATTTTTTAGAAAATTCTAGGCTTTTAGGTGCGCCTTATAGTCGTGAAAATACGGTATATCATATTAGACGCAGTTAAAAAATGGTACTTTAAAATGGTGGTTCCTCAGAAGAATAAATCCTAAAATGCAATTCAAGATTCAAGATTCAAGATGTACTTTAACTGAATTGTAGTAGCAGCCTAATGTGGATTAATATAACTGTAGACTAGGTTTTGTATTTACAAAGTATAGAAACAGAATAAGCACATATACAGTATATATATATATAATAAGCATTATAAGCATATTGTGACGACCCTGGCTGTGTGTTCTCTGCCTGCCTCTCTGTTGTCTCCTCCCTTCTGCAGGCAGTGGGTGGGCCAAGTGCTGCTAAGTGGCGATCCAGCTCACCTGGACTGATCAGCTGTGAGGGCTATAAATGCTCCACAGTCTGGGCAGTCACTCTCTTGCTTGGCTCCCTCCAGGTCTGCTTGGGTGTTCTGTTTTGGTTTGTTGTTTTGTATTATCCAGCAATAAATTCCCTTTGTTCTAAAATCCATCCTGTGTGTTCTCCCTACTTTGTCTGAGCCCTGAGCTGGTTCATGACAATATATACATAAATATAGAATAAAATTACAACATAAACATTACACAATTATTGTTGAGTAGGTTTGGGTGAATTATAGAGTTTAATGGCGGACGGCAGGAAGGACTTCCTGTACCATTCCTTAGAGCAGCGAGGCTGCAGGAGTCTGTTGCTGAAGCTGCTTCTCAGTTTGTCCACTGTGTTATGGACGGGGTGGGAGGGATTTTCCATGATTGTCCGCAATCTCAACACCATCCTGTCCCTCACCACCTCGTCCAGGTTTGCAAGATTACAGCCAACAACAGACCCTGCCTTTTTGATGAGTTTGTTGAGTCTGTTGGCATCCTTTGCTTTAATGCCTGCTTCCCAGCACACTACAGCAAAGAAGATGGTGCTAGCCATGACAGACTGATAGAACATGTGGAGCATCCTGCTGCAAACACTGAAGGACCTGAGGAAATAGAGTCTGCTCATGGCCTTCTTGTAAACAACATCAGTGTTTGTGGACCACTCCAGTTTATTGTCCAGCTGAACACCCAGGAACCTGTAAGATGGGACTATTTCCACTTCCTTCCCACTAATGCAGACTGGGGAGGGTGGGGACTTGCTTTTAATGAAATCCACCACCATCTCCTTCATCCTGGTCACATTGAGCTGCAGAAGATTCTCCCTGCTCCACCTAACAAAACTCTCCACAAGGTCCCTGTATTCATCCTCTTGTCTATTCTCCACACATCCGACTATGACTGTGTCATCTGAGTACTTCTGGAGGTGACATGTCTCAGAGTGGTACTGGAAGTCAGCTCTGTAGGTGGTGAACAGAAAGGGGGAGAGCACAGTTCCTTGGGGACCTCCTGTGTTGCTCATCAGGGGGTCGGACACACAGCTCCGCAGTCTCACAAACTGTGGTCGACTTGTCAGGTAGTCCTCGATCCAAGAAACAAGGGGAGCATCCATCTGCATGTTCTCCAACTTAGCCCTCAGCAGTCTTGGCTGGATGGTGTTGAAGGCAGAAGAGAAGTCAAAGAACATGACTCACACTGTGGTGTTTAGTCTGTCCAAGGAGGAGTAAGCCCTCTGTAGCAAGTATATCACTGCGTCATCAACCCCCACCTTGGGCTGATAGGCAAACTGCAGAGGGTCTCGAAAGGGGCTCACCAGAGGTCTGAGGTGTGTCAGCACCAGCCGCTCTATGACATTCATAATGTGGGAGGTCAGTACTATTGGCCTGTAGTCACTCGGTGCCACAGGATGGGTCTTCTTCTGTACCGGGACCAGGCAGGATGTCTTCCAAAGCACTGGGATCCTCTGAAGATGAAGGCTCTGGTTGAACAGGTGCTGCAGTATTCCACACAACTGCCTGGAGCAGTTCTTCAGCACTCGTGGACTGATGCCGTCTGGTCCGGCAGCCTTTCTCTGGTTGAGCCTCTCCAGCTCTCTCCTCACCTGGCTAGATGTGAAGGATAGTCCTGTCGGGGGGATGGGTGACATGTTGGTATCTATGTAGGGTGTCAGCAGGGGTGAGGGGGGATAAGTTGGCAGAGGTGTTAGGGGCTCTGGGAGGTGTGAAGGGGACCCATTGTTATCCAGAGGAATATTGGGACAGCTGGTGGAGGGGGAGCTAGAATCAAACCTGTTGAAAAACTGGTTCAACTCATTAGCTTGGTCCATGTTCCCATCAGCTGAGCGTATTCCTTTCTTCTGGAAGCCAGTGATCGTCCTCATCCCACTCCAAACATCCCTGGTCTGGTTCCTCTTGTTGGATCGCAATACCTCTCATGTGTAGCTGCTAATCCGCGTGTTCTTTGAATGAAGACTTAAAGAAGAAAAATGCCAATTTCAAAATGTATTTAACAATAGAACCAATTCGAGATACAAATATTACAGAGCTCCGGGCCAGTTCATAACCCTACAATAACAGAGTCAATTGCCAAGGCATGAAGTCTGACAACCTAACTATCCCTTGGCCCAGTCTTTTATAGAAACACAGATGCTCATACAGTCCAATCCAGTCCTTCCCCTTGGATGACCTCGTCCTCTTCCTTCAGTCCCATTTGATGTTGGTACAGTCCTTCTTCTCCATTGTCTTCCCAGATGGCCAGATCAAAGTTCACATTCTTCATGCAAATACGCTTATCACCACCACAATGCTGTCCCGTTTTACCATGGGTGTTTAACACCTCCAGCCTGATTGGCTCCTGAGATCTAAACAACAATCCTGTCAAAGGAATGTCTCTGATCTTTATTACACTTGCTAAAGATTCTACCATACCTAACTTCTAAAGTACTTCTAAGAGAAGACAGGAACATATGGTAGAACACATAGTAACAAGATAAAGACAATTCTCTTCAAGATAGACCTGAATCCTTTCAAAACTCTTCTCACTTTTCTTTTTTTATTGCTTCATTGTTTATTTTATTGAATTGATGTTATAACTTTCTCTCAAAACGTGCAGTGAGTAAAAATAAAAGTGTTAGAAGTGTTGGGGGAAAAAAATGTTATTTCTATCATTATTATTATTGTTATTAGTAGTAGAAGTGGTGGTGGTAATAGTCATAGTAGTAACATTACTAATTTATTTTTGGCCTCCGAAGTATATGAAACAAATCATAATGGAAGTAATCAGCCAATAATTAATTCAGACTTTAGACTCACCATTTTTTGATGCTGTCACACTTATCTAACGTTCAGTCTTTAGTTTTCACCCAAAAGAAGAAAAAATTCAAACTTGCAGCCAGTCTTCACAATGTAAAATCATAACTTATAGCAATTATATTTCCTATAAACCTTGCCAAAATAAAAGCTTGAGCATTATTCAACTCTGGGTTTCGTCTCACAAAGGTTCACAGGAATTTATACTTGACTGTCAAACTAATAGGCTGGAAAGAAGAATCTGTCAGTTTTTTCACATCAGTAGGAATAAATACATCACCTGATAAAGCTCATACTACGAAGACTTTGTCCAACTTCCTTGTTGCAGCACTTAGTTTCAGCATGACTTCCTCATTTCCTGTGAAAGGGATAAAGTCAGGATCAGTTGGTTTCTCTGGTAACCAGCTGAGAACATGTAACAGAAAACTCAAACTGTTACTTCATTAATGAATAAAACTAAATGTTAAATACTAAAAATAACTGCACAATGAAAGAATCTGAAATTTGAGCAGAAATGTGGTGAGCTTATGTTGATAGGTTGTTGCTACTTAAACATTTCTTTCCCTCTCTCCCCTTAGCTCTCTTTCTCTCCTCCCTCCCTTGCTCCTTCTCTTGCTCCCCTCCCTCACCTCTCCCTCCTTCTCTCTCCTTCCTCCATCTCTAGGTCTCTCTCTTTCCTCCACCCGTCTTTCCCTCCTCCTTCCCTCATTCAGTCCCTCTCTCTCTCTCTCTTTTAATCCATTTCCATATGGATGTGAGCACATTCCTTTCAGCAGGAAAACAGAGCTAAAGAGTTTTGCTGTGGTCGTCTGGAGTCAGACTTTAACTTTAAGGTAACTTTTTACTACATTTTGTTTCTAATTACTGTTCCGTGCATTTCTAGTGTGGTAAAATTCTAACGTTGATCACATTTTAGTATTTCTTGTAGTTCAGAGTTGAATTGCAGTTATCTTTATTGTCTGTTGGTCTGTGTTGCACATTAAACATTTCTCAAACAGATAGCAGTGCTAATGGGTCACTGTATACATGGCTACATTGGGTAAATCTGCTCTTTGATGAGCTATTCTATGTTGTCCATGACAACAGTGTGATAAGTCTCTCCAAAGTGAATCTGACAAAGCCAGACTGAGAACCTTCACCCAGCTGATCAGCTTTAATCCACTCCAGACGTTTCTCTGGTTCTTTGACACATTCTTCACCTTTATAAAATCAACCAGGCTGCATGTCTGTGAGGTCAGTTTAAGGGTGTTTACTTGTGCTGGTTATGGTTAACAAATGAAGACAATGTTCTTTATTTGTTATCTTAAGAACAGCTTTTATTGTTTTATATTCATCTTCCAAAACATTTTCTGAAGAATTTTAAAAAGAATTAGATCTGCAGGCAGGAATTGATGTTAAGGTTTGTGTGTGAAAGTGAATAAGGTCCTCCTTGACAATGACTAATGTTCATGAGGTTTTCAGTTCAACAAGATATTTGTGTTGTCTATGAAGAGCTCTACATGTTCTATGAGTTATATTCAATCAAAGTTCAAAGGTGAAAGTAATTTCAAAGGTATTTGTGAATGATCTCAGTGGTGGTTATGACCCCATCAGTCACCAGGCAATTCAGAAATGATGCTGAATGACAGATGGACCATCATGAACAACAGCAGTTCAGAGTTGGATGGCAAAAGACCAAACAAACACAAGGTATGTGCCATGGTAGCATTAGCATGTTGGCTAACACCACAAAAAATACTCCTTCCTGATCACTTTATTAACATTTACTTACACTGTTTTACCATTGTTTAACAACTGCTTTTCATCCTTTTCCCATTGTTCCACCGTTATCTCACAAATCCAACTCAGGTGTGTCTAAGTTCTATTCAGGGTCACAGTACTCAACAACTTTTACCACCATTTTTATTTACACACCAGCAAATGTAAGGGATAACTGCAATATTTACATTATTGGATAGCTAGACGGACGGACGGACGGACGGACGGACGGACGGACGGACGGACGGACGGACGGACGGACGGACGGACGGACGGACAGACAGACAGACAGACAGACAGACAGACAGACAGACAGACAGACAGATGGCAGATCAAATGACCGACCCAAAGCTTCTGCAATATGGTACTAAATTTGGATGTGGTATGGGAGTTAATGGGACAGGAGAGTGGTACCTCAGTCTGTAGGGGAATGAGCTGGGAAGCAGAGGGCTCTTGGTTAGAGTCCCAGGGGAGACAAAACTTGACAGGTGTGCTGGTAGCAGGGGGCAGGGCAGGGACATCCTCAGAGCACTGAAAAGAGACCTTTGACCAAACCCTAAAGGCTTACAAGACCTGGTGACTTACTCAGTGGTGTACCCTACCTTCACCCATATGTAGATGGGATAGGTTCCAGCACTCTCCCCATGACCCTTAAAGGAATAAATTAGTAGAGAAAAAGAAAAATCGAGTTAATGGTTGAAAACAATGGACTTGTGGGCCCAGCAGCTCATTTTGGAGAAATCTGATTAATGTAAAGTTCTACAACAGTTGTAGATAGTAGAGGCCCGATCCTACAGAATGATGTATTTTTTCCGAGCTGAAAAGGAGCACTATATTTAAAGAATTATATGCCAAAATTCATGTTAAGAAAAGGCAATTTTTCTGGGATTGTAGGATTGTTGTCTGTGCACCTCTTCATGAAAAGGTGCAGAGGATAATCCTACAATTGGGGAAAGAGTCAGTGTTGTTGCAGTAGATAGTCATGGCGATAGAGTCCCATCAGCTATTCAGAAGTCTGAGGGCAGAGAGAAGGAAAGAGTTCTTAAGTGTGGAAGTCCTGCATTTCACAATTTAAAAGTTTTCAGTGTACAGAGGTGTAACCAATCCCTGCTGGGAGTGGGTGGGTGGGGTCTTCTGCATTGCTTGATGCGCTTAGTGGCAAGTGGAATCCACCACAACCATTTCACAATTCCATTACCACTGTTTTACCACTGCCTTAATGTTTTTTTTAACCACTGACCCACAGTTGTCTTATCACTGTCCTACATTACTTTACCCCTAGCTTACCACTTGTTTATCACTACCCTACCCTGATTTACTACATTAGCATTTCCCTGTCTCACTACCTTCCCAAAATGATCCAAACATAAATCTATATAAAATTAACAATGACATATCAAGTGTAAAAAACAAGGCAGGGAGACACTGATGATCACAGTGATCTGAATTGTGTTAATCTGGAGTTAAACTGTCAGCTCAAGGTTTCTCTAATCTGAAGCAGCTGTCGACTTTGCTAGGATAAGAGTGCGTTACAGCCTAAATACTACAGAGACACATGGTTCACACTGCTGATTCCCAGTAACCCCCCATTACAAACACACATGCTGGCCCACAGAAAGGATGGAAATTTTTTTCTGTTATGTTTTGGATGCAGTTTTATAGATTTGACATAAAGCACGACCGATGATAGAGTGTTTTGGGAACAGGTATGGTGAAAACAGTGTGTGTGTGTGTGTGTGTGTGTGTGTGTGTGTGTGTGCGTGTGTGTGTGTGTGTGCATTCAGAAATGTTGCAGTCTCCTGTTATGGTCCATTGTTACATTGGTCATCATAGTTGCCATCATCATAACAACAGCTGCCATCCTGTACCTGAACCAGTACCCTCTGCCCTTTGTCTACAGGTAAATTCAGTCTGACTTGTTGTCTGACCTGTTTGCTATTATACCTCTATTATCATGTTTGCATTAATGTTGTCATAGAAATGGAGAGGGGGTTTCATCATTCTCGCCTGTAATCACAACCAATCCCAGAGAATCTGGAGCCCTGGTGACAGTGTCTTGCATCACAGATGGAGAACCAATCAGCATATTTCTGGACCCAAACTGTCCAGACTACAATGAACAGTTTGTACGCTGGGAGGCACTGCAGAGCTCCCTGCTACAAGTGCTATCTGGTCACAGTACAGGTGACTGGCAAGAGACTGGAATAGTCCACAAACTATCAGAAGAACTAAAGATTATATTGGGCCACACCCACAACCTCAGGGTGGAAAGTGAATCCTTGAAGAGAGGGCAAGGTGTTCTTGAACAAAGACTGGATGGACTCTGGAGCGAGCAGAACCGAATTATCCAGGTGAGGCCAGAACTTAACTTTTGATTTGGTAGGTTCATAAAATGATTTTAACATTTCAATCTTAATATTTTAACCTTTGAGAGATTATTGTTTTGGTCTCATATTTAATCTCATAGTTACTGACAAATTTACAGAGTATGTGTATTATTATTTTTTTTTTAATTATTATTATTATTATTTTTATTATTAGAGCATATAAAGAAATCTATTGTTATGGTCAGCATTAAGATAAATATTTTTATTTGCACTGATATTGGAGGTCACAGATAACATGACATCTGAGTTCCTTCACCCAAGTCTAGATAGACTTAATGTCTGTTTATCTGTGAATGATCAAAACACCAAAACGGACAGGTGAAGGGCAAACACCTGGCAAATTCAATGACCAGTGTATCCTTGTTTCAGACAGGTGACCATTCACACCACAGACAACCACAAAAGCCATCACTATTTCCCCCCAAAGTACATATTTAGTAGGGTTTAGTGCAACGTTTTTGTGGGGCATACCTGCAGGATTGGACACTATGGCTTTACAGGGGGGTACAGGATCTCTTCACGTGACATATGACAAAGATGAGCACAGTCATGTGACTAGAAATACTGGATGTTTGAAGAATAGAAAAAAAAATTAACACTGTTGGTGATGTGACCAATGATTCGCCACCAAAGTCCAAGACATTAAACCACGACAAAGCGTATCTCATTCTTGGATTTACAATAAACATGGCAGGAGATGAAGAAAGACCTTTCTGTGTATTGTGTTTCCAGGCTCTGGCATTAGACTGTATGAAACATAATACCGGTAAATTGAAGAAACACTTAAAGACAGAACACTCCACATAAAAATACTTATGCCTTTTTCAAATGAACTGGATGTCATTATATTTGTGGATTTTAAGGCCTACACGAAAGCAATAACTGACTCATACCAGTAGCTTTATTTAGGAAGTTACTAAACTACTTGATAGTAACATTTAGCCTGGGTAAATTTACATAGATTGTAGTCATACCATTGATTCATGAAGTTCTGACCGATTAATGAACCAGCTAACCAGGCCTTGATAGAGACAATGATTTTGATAAGATGTTTCCAGGACAGTAACCCTTTCATTGTTGATGTGAACTTGAATTTTAGAACACTGATAAGACAAATCGAATCAAATCAATCTTTATTTATATAGCGTCTTTTACAATCAAAATTGTTTCAAGGTGCTTTCCAGAATCCCAGGGCCTAACCCCAGACAAGCAACAGTGGCAAGGAAAAACTCCCCTTTAACAGGAAGAAACCTGGAGCAGGACCAGGCTCATGTAGGGGGACCCTCCTGTTGATGGCCGGCTTGTAGAGAGAGAGAGAGAGAGAGAGAGAGAGAGAGAGAGAGAGAGAGAGAGAGAGAGGAGAAATAAAAACACACTATTAATACAGCGGGGCCGGAAGTCATCATGCAGTTCCAAAAGCGGCGATACAGAGGCCTGTCAGGTGATCATGTTTCCGGACCCCGGCAGCCTTGGCCTATAGCAGCATAGCTAAGATGTTAACCTAAGGATTAGACAACCCCCTAAGTATGATAACTTGTCTGTCTATAATAGTAACTGGAACTACAGAATTAGTAACAATAAGCTTTTTCAAAGAGGTAGGTTTTAAGCCTAATCTTAAAAGTAGCGATGGAGTCAGCCTCCCGTACCTGGACAGGGAGCTGGTTCCATAGCAGGGGGGCCTGGTAGCTAAATGCTCGGCCCCCCATTCTACTCCTAGAAACTCTGGGAACCACAAGTAGACCAGCATTCTGAGAGCGGAGCAGTCTATTGGGCTGGTAAGGTATCACTAGCTCCTCCAGGTAGGATGGAGCTAGGACTCTGAGGACCTTGTAGGTCAAAAGAAGGGTTTTAAAAATTATTCTAAATTTAACGGGCAGCCAATGAAGAGACACAAGGTATCTTTTAAATTAAATGAGATAGAAATTTATGAAAAAAAAAAAAAAAACTTGGCCCAGAATTTTTAGGCCTTCTCTGAATGTGTCAAAGGCCCCGAAGGTGCCCCCAGCTGTAATCTATGGCCTGCTGTCCAATGACACACTGGCAACCTGTAGTTGTTCTTTCAGGTTACACTTTATTGTTCTGACAATACGTGCATATGTAGAATGGACAGGCTCTGATACTGTTAAAATATTCATATTTGTTTCCAATAGTCCCAGTTTTTGTTAGGGTTCCCACTGCACTTGTCATTTTTACATGGGAATGAAATATGATGAATAAAGTAACATGTGCCCATTGGTGTCTCTGACGTGCAGATGTTGTCTGAGAGTCACTCGGGTGTGCTGAAGCTGGCAGCAGGGTTCTCTGATTCTCTACTCAGCCTAAAGAGGGAGACAGAGAACCTAAATAAAGTCAACATCGAGCTGCTGGGCAACAGCAAACACAGAGGTACTGTACTGTCAGCACTGTCTTAGAGTTAGGGATAGGATAGGGATAACTGCTACACTACTGTAATCCTCAATACTGCGCCACATGATCCACTCTAATACATTTTCAACAGCTGATACAAGTTTAGGGTGTCTACTGTTGTAAATGCCTAATTTTCTGACTGTCTTCAGCTGTCAGACCACGAGACTGCAGTGATGTCCAAGACGATGGTAATAATCAAAATGGAGTTTATTCTGTGTTTCCAACTCACGACCCTGATGGTTTCATGGTTTACTGTGACATGACAACAGATGGAGGAGGCTGGACCGTATGTGCACTCAGTCTCTTCGCTGAAGTCTGTGCTTTGCTAACCTTGGTAATAATGGAATCTTAATGCATCTGCAGGTTATCCAGAGGAGGGAAGATGGGTCTGTTGGCTTTTTTCGAGGCTGGGAAGCATACAAAGAAGGATTTGGGAAAACTACGGGAGAGCACTGGCTAGGTCTCTCTCTCTACCTCTCTCTCTCACACGCACGCGCACGCATGCACGCACACACACAAACACACACAGTGACCCTACTAATGGTTCTTAATGAGGATGGAATGATGAATATTACACATTTAAATATAAATGTCTCGCTGCCGGTCTGTCTCCCCGTGTCAGGTCTCCAGAGGATATACTTTCTCACCAGATCTGGTGGATATGAGTTACGTATTGACATGGCAGATTTCGATAATGCTACAGCCTTTGCTCACTACTCCGAGTTTTCTGTTGGTCGAGACTCGGTGAACCCCGAAGAGGACGGATACCCACTAAATGTAGAAGGCTACTCTGGGACAGCAGGTACAAGTACATGTACTGCTTCATCGCTGCAGATATTAGCACTGCACCGTTCAATGTGATGTTTGCTTGTTTTTTAGGTGACTCCCTACTGAAGCACTCTGGAATGAGGTTCACAACAAAAGACAGAGACCAGGATCAATCAGAGAACAACTGTGCATCATATTATCAGGGGGCATGGTGGTATCGTAACTGCCACACATCAAACCTCAATGGGCAGTACTTGAGTGGAGGCCATGCCTCCTATGCCGATGGTGTTGAGTGGTCCAGTTGGACAGGCTGGCAGTACTCACTCAGGTTCACAGAGATGAAGATACGACCTCATCTTAAACCAGTCTCCTGAGTTTGTACCTGCAACCTGACCTTTGACCTTTACACTTGTCCAGACCCTGACTATGCAAACCTATCTTACTGAAGTGTTTCCAACAATTATTTATGAATTATTTATTCTAAAAGAAAATTTGTGTTTTACATGTCATGCTTGTCTGCTTTGATTTTGACATTTTTTAAAATCTTGGAAATAAGATTTTTTTCTGACACAGAATTTGGAATATCAGGGTTAACTCAGGGCAGGGTGCATTCTAGAAGCTTTCCTTCTGAAAGGGTCAAACTGTGTAATGAATGTAATCTGTCACTGTTTGATGTTTAATTTTATGTCCTGACACAATGTTACAGATGAGTATGTAGAACTCTTAAGAGATTTTCTCATATCGAAAGTCATTGTCAGTTCTTTCTATTTAACCGGTACTAAAGCTCAGTATGATAGAACATTTTTGAACACTACACCTCAATGTGACAAATGTGAATACAAATAATAAAATAGAAACAAAAAGAGGGCTGAATCTTCCCAGTCCAGTCATCAATTTGTACATCTAGTGCAACACATACTGGTTACTTCTGCAACTTGTAGCGAAAATGTACTGTTCAATAGAACCTAGATTAAAAGCATGTTACAATTGACTAAAATGGGACCTGAGAATGCAGACAGGAGTTGTGATCTCATGGTGAAAATATTTATTTACAACTATGTGGTGGACAGATATTGAGAAACAGTCAACAATGGAAAGGTGGTATGCCTGGTGGATGGAGGGACAAAATCCATGGTTTATCCAGGGGCGTCATGGAATGGGAAGAGAATTGAGGAGGCCGGCGGACAGTCTGGTGGATGACTTCCCTCGGGCACACATGAGGCAAGCAGCAATGAAGGATTTTGTTTCTTCGGACATAGAGAACGACCAGAACTGCTGCTGGAGGAAACAAAGGGAAACAAAGTGCAGCCTCATTGGCATGTAAGCTGGGATGAATGGCCCCACTGCAGCTGCAGCACAAATGTCCAGTGGCAAATCGTGCCTAATTCAAATGAAGGATCAGTGCTCTTCGGTGAAGGGAGATGTAGAGACCTCGGAAGGAGAGAAAACAGAAGTTAGTCACATGAAGGTACAAGTGTACAAGTCGATTAATGCTGAAGTTACCACTATGTTGAAAATGATTGCTGATCAGCAGGTGTTGGCTGCTTCAAGGGGCCCCCAATTACACTGATTAACCAGAGGTCTGAAAGCAGCCAGAACGAGCCAAGAAACAGGTCAACCACCACCCCTAGGGGAAACACAGAGCAACAACAACTTGACACAGCAAAAACAGGATCATGCCAAAGCAGCTGGATTTTTGTAGATATATCGCTGATTACAAATGCATTACAGCACATTCACCTCAAAGAACGGGTTGTTCAGAATCAGCTACTTATCTCAAGTCAACTGACACCATTAATCTTAACTATTTATGTAGCATCAATGCATAGCTCATTGGTGAGCACTTTCAAAAAAAGCTTATAGTTGGAACAGAGCAACGCCACAGGCCTCCAGTTCTTTCTGTTCAGGATGTCAAGCACCACAACTGCATCAGGACGATTGGTAGCCCTTTTGAGCAGCTGACAGCGTCATAAGATCATTTTGTCTTTGCCAGTGGAAACTCAAGCATTTGCAAGACTGTGCTATTGACTAAGACTAACTTCTGTTTCTTTTCCTCTCTTCCTGAGGTCACTATATCTCCCCATGGAAGAGTCTTTGACAGTCCTCTGACCTGTTGAGGACACTGTAGGTCCACAGCGAGGTGTTTTGTCAGTCAACAGGGAAGATGAATTTTTGATTTCCCTTGTGTCAAAACAGTTAAAATATTTTCGAACAGCTGTTTTTAATTAATTTTTTAAAATGGTTTTATATTGAATTTAAAATATTTGAAAAGAACATTTTTATCATTGTACCAAGGGTACACACAGAATATTCGTATGTCATTATGTGGGGGTAGCTTACATATTTCAAAAGTTTAGAATCCTTTCCGGTTCTTTCCTAATGACGTAAAGGAACTTCCTCCTTTCATTCGCGGGAAAAGTTTAAAAATGGCGACTAGTGTAATTTGAAGATTGGCGCTACGAGTCGGAGACGAACACATAGGGAACTGACACGACGGACAAAAGACAGACGTGTGTGGCGTTCTGCTAGCCGAGGACGGGATCAGAGCAGGTAGGACTGCTGTGTTAATGTCAGTAGTTACAACCGGAACATAGTCTAGTAACACCTGTCAGATATGCCTGTCGCTCTGGTTCTGTCCGGGAACTGTGGAGGTCCTACGGTCTTTATGGAGGCCTTTCGCCGTTTGTATGGCGAGAACGTAACTTGGAACCGTCGTAAATTAACTTAATATGACCAAAGACAATGGCGCATGCTCCGATATGTGAATCCCTGTGGGTCTGTCTGCTCACAAGTGGGATTATCAGAGGGGTCCGTTTTCTGAGAGCAAAATGGTAAACTTTGAGTGTTGTGAATCACATGGTCTTAACATAAACCAGAGAAGCTTTATCATGCAGAAGCATATAGGATTTGGCCTCGCTGCTCTGTACTAGTGACAAAGAAAAGGAGAAAGAACTGGTGACATTTAAAATAAATGCATATACACACGTGGACAAAATTGTTGGTACCTTTTATCTAATGAAAGGAAAATTCAGTGGACACAGGAATAACATGAATCTGTTAAAAGCAAATAAAATTCCATGGAATTTAACCAATTAAAGTCAGACATTGATGTTCAACCATGCTTTGATAGAATATTTAAAAAAAATAAATAAATCATGAAACAGACTTGGGCAAGAATGATGGTGCCCTTAATATTTTGTTGCACATCCTTTCAAGGCAATCATTGCAATCAAACGATGCCTGTAACTGGCAATGAGATTTCTGCACCTTAGCAAGTATTTTTGGCTAAATGCACTGCTCCAGTTGTCTCAGGTTTGAAGGGTGCCTTTTCCAGCTCATTCTAAAGACCTCAATCAGATTTAGGTCAGGGCTCATAAGCCACTTTAGAGTAGTCCAATGTTTCTCAGCTATTCTTGGGTGTTTTTAGTTGTGTGTTTTGGGTCATTGTCCTGCTCCAAGACCCATGACCTGTGACTGAGACAGTTTTCTGACACTGGCCAATGCATTTCTCTCTAGAATCCCTATATAGTCTTGATTTCATTGTACCCTGCACAGATTCAAGACACCTTGTGTCAGATGCAGCAAAGCAGAACATAACAGAGCCTCCTCCATGTTTCACAGTAGGAAAGTGTGTTCTTGATATGCTTAATTTTTCCATCTGTTAACATAGAGCTGATGTGCCTTGGCAAGAAGTTGTATTTTTGTCTCATCTGTTCATCGGACATTCTCCCAGAAGCTTTGTGGCTTGTCAACATGTAATTAGGAAAATTCCAGTCTGGCTTTTTTATGACTTATTTTCAACAATGGTGTCCTCCTTGGTAGTCTCCTATTAAGTCCACTTTGACTCAAATGACAGGCGACGCAATCTGACACTGATGTTCTTTTACCTGGTAGTTCATCTTTAATCTCTTTAGAAGTTTTTTTTTTTTCTGGGCTCCTTTGTTACCATTCGTATTATCAGTCTCTTTGATTTGTCATCAATTTTCCTCCTGTGCCCACATCCAGGGAGACTGGCTACACTCCTATGGATCTTAAATTTCTGTTATGTAAATATGTGCAACCTTAGTCACAGGAACATCAAGCATCTTGGAGATGGGTCTTTACCTTTTAATATGATTGTCTATAATTTCCTTACTAATCTCCTGAGACAACTCTTTCCTTTGCTTCCTCTGGTCCATACCTGTAGGCCTATGTAAAGGCCTACTGACAAGATTGTAGACTCCTGTGATGCTAATTAGTGGACACACCTTGGATTAACATGTCCCTTTGGTCACATTCTAGGGGTGCCATCATTTTGGTCCAGGCCTATTTCATAAGTTTAATTTTTAAATAGTTATGTTAGAATAGTTAAGCATTTTTAAAAATAATTATTTTGAAGCATGGTTAAAAAGCACTTTCTGACTTTCACTGGTTAAATTCCATAGATTTTTACATTATTACTTTTATTAGATTCAAGTTATTTCTGTGACCATTGTGAGTTTTTCTTTCATTAACCAAAGGATACCAACAATTTTGTCCATCTTCGTATGTTCCTGTACCAGCTGATGCAGAAATGATGTACACATTACACAGGTCTGTAAGATTTCATACAATTTACATGCAAATGATTCGCGCAGCATAAGTGAATGTAACCAAACCACTGAAGAGAGAATGCTAAAATAATAAAATCTAATCTAACACGGAAAAAGACTGTCGTCCTTTTACATCACCAGACTAAAATAAAATCATACGCCTGTTCAGTCATCTACATCTTCTAGACCTCCATAAAGTGCAACTTTGTATTCAGTTGTTGTTACTTTAAATAGCCTCTTAACTTTATCCAAATTATAAAGATTTAATGCTCTAATTTAAAAATTTAATAAGGTGATAAAGCAAAGGTACCTTATCAAATATAACCAATGATGGGAATGTGTGTAAGGTAAAGGCTGCTGCTCATTTTCTTTCTGACCTTTTGAACCAGTCACACAATTTTTTCCACAGCTTTCAATTATAGTTCTTATCTCCGTGGTGATTACTTTTGCATAATGATGAAATTGCAGAAGATTAAATTGAAACCAAACTGCAGCAAGATGCTGGTGGAAAATGTCAAATGCAATCCTAAACTGGATTGAGTTTACACACCAGACTGGACAAGTAATGGCAGAAAACTATCTCCAGGATGTTGGAGAACCTGACTGGACCCTTTTCTGATCTGAAGCCTCACGTGTCACCAAGAGGTGGAACATATGGAGAAGGACGTGGTCTGGAAGAAGAGATGGCATCAAATCTGACTGTTGGCCAGTTTGTTCTTTGCCACTGGTCAGATGGACTTTACTACCTGGGCAAGATCCATAGGGTAACACATACATAGACAGACAGACAGACAGACAGACAGACATGCATGTCAGTCAGTCAGTTCTGATCACCTCTAACTCTGTTTTGTGATTTCTTGGTGGCAGGTCAGCCCCCCTAGACAGAGCTGCTTTGTTACATTTGAGGACAACTCCAAATTCTGGGTCCTTTGGAAGGACATCCAACATGGTAAGATGGACACAGGGGTGGACGGGCATTAAGTCTTACTGTATTAATTATTAATATGTAGAAACCCCATTACACTGACTGCAATACAGAAATCATGGAGGGAGGGAGGGAGACTGGCAGGATTGTCTGTTTGTAACAGTTTTTATCCAATGACTGCAGCTGGAGTACCTGGGGAGGAGCCTCGCTGCTCAGTTTGTAAAGAGGGTGATATAGATGGTGACAACCAGACAAACCAAAGCAACCAGATCCTGATCTGTGGGAAGTGTGGCATTGGTGAGTAAGCCTGGTGTGATAGGCCCTGTCCCCTCCATGTATCTGACTGAACTTTTCAAAGTTGTCAAATGTGGATTTAGCTGTTTTTATTAATTCTGGTCACATTCTTTTTGTTCTTTTGTGAATAATAAAAATATTGGCTCTATGTGTAGTGGTAAATGTCCTCAGAGCTGTGCTGTGGCTCTTTCTGTGCTGCTTTGTTTTATTGCATTTTTGTAGACCTCAGTTTTGATATTTTAGCCGAGTGCTCATTTAAAAGGTGTGGGGTTATGTCAAACCTCTGTAGATGTCAAACATGGATGCACAACATGCAACATCTCTTCTGTTTGAGTTTCTCATTATTGTAACCAATGGTAAAAATAATAATCTGTATCTCTGCCCATCGTTCTATTTTCTCAGGCTTCCACCAGCATTGTCATGTGCCTCCAGTAGAGGGCAGTATCGTCACCAGCCCTTGGTTCTGTAGACGCTGTGTCTTTGCTCTGGCTGTCAGGGTACACACATTCACTTTATCTCAGGCTCCCTCTTGGTCCCATGCCAACTGTTAAAGACAGGTAACTGACTGAGCACATGGATACGTCACAGTGTCATTGCAATTGTCTTCACACAGAAAGGTGGAGCTCTGAAGAAAGGTCCACTCTCCAAAACTTTATGGGCTATGAAACAAGTGTTACCTTACAAGGTGGAGAGTCTGGACTGGGATTCGCAGCACCGAACCAATCAGCAGCAGTGTTACTGTTACTGTGGAGGCCCAGGAGAGTGAGTTCAATTAACAGAGCTGCACATTTTCTGTCAGACTAGAGGCTTAGTGTGTGTGTGTGTGTGTGTGTGTGTGTGTGTGTGTGTAGGTGGTATCTGAAGATGCTGCAGTGTTTTCGGTGTCAGCAGTGGTTCCATGAGGCGTGCACACAGTGTCTGCAGTGCTCCATGATGTTTGGAGACAGGTGAGCCTCCTCCTCTACTGCTTCTTTCTTCTTGTGTTTTATGTTCACTGGTCATTTTAATGTTTTACTTTCAGGTTCTACCTGTTCCTGTGCGCAGTGTGCAATAAAGGATCTGAGTACATTCGACGCCTGTCTCTTAGGTGGGTGGACCTCGTTCACCTGGTACTCTACAACCTTTCAGTGAGCAGCAAAAAGAAATACTTTGAGTTGGATGAGATTCTGGACTTTGTCTCTGAAAACTGGGACCAGTTACAGCTTGGCAAGGTGAGTCTGGATATAATGGACCCTTAAAAAGAAATATTTTCTGACTTTGACATTGGCTTCATTTGAGGCATCAGTTCAGTCATTTTTAAAGATACCAGCTGAATTAATAAACTTTTAATTCCGATTGACATCATTTTAACGTAAGTAAGAGAAACTTAAACATGCAGAAACAAAGGATCTGGCCTCACTGCTCTGTGACCGTGACATAAAGGAAAGGATGAAGAACTGGTGGCATTTAAAATAAGTGCATACACTGTTTCCTAACTGGAGAATTTGTAATTTCTACATCAGCCAGACTGCACAGTACCACTAAAACTTTAAAGAACAATCAAATATATATACTGCTCAAAAAATTAGAGGAACACTTTTTAATCAGAGTATATATTGTCGCATGTCGTCGCTTCATTGCTGGTTGTCATGGTGGTGCCCCGAAAACCAGGTGGCCTTTGTGAACAATTGGAGCACTTTTTGGGGAAAACCTGGTCTGATTAGGAGAGACGGTGCCTCTCTCATTTCTAGTAACTTGGCTAATTTTATGAGACCCAAGGTGACCTGACTATCCAGGGTCCAGACCAGGATGCAGAGTTGTAGTCTTACACACCTCTCTGCTGCTTCCATAGAACCCTCATCCACCAGCAATAACATATTTAACACTATAGAGGTAGTCTCTGTTCCACGGTTAAAGGTTCACCAAGCACAGAGCAGGGGAGCGGTCAATCACCATAATCTTATTAAAATTAATACCAAAGTACAAGTTGGGGAAACTAATATCACAATTAAGTGTGGACTGTTAAATATTAGATCTATTTTGTGTAAATCCCTGTTGGTGCACGACCTGATAGCGGATCATCACATTGATTTTATTTTGTCTTACTGAGACCTGGCTTCAGGAGGAGGAGTTTGTTAGCTTAAACGAATCTACTCCTCCTACCCATGTTAACTATCACATTCCTTGTGTTACTGGTCGAGGAGGGGGAGTGGCAGCAATCTCACTCCAAGTTATTAATTAATCCTAGACCAAAACATGGCTCCAGTTCATTTGAAAGCCTGACTCTTGCCATCACCCATCTGAACTGGAAGACAGAAAAGCCACTTTTGTTTGTAGTTCTATATCGGCCCCCTGCTGGGCCATATTCAGAGTTCCTCATCATTGGAGACTTTAATATCCATGTAGATGTTGTAAATGACAGCTTTAGAAATGGCTTCATTTCATTACTTGAGTCAGTTGGTTTCCACGTATCCCTTCTTCCCTTAGTGGTGAAGACTTCATGAGCTTATTCACTGATAAAGTTCTAGCTATCAGAGAAAAAGCTAACCAGGCCATCTGAACAACTGGACCATCACCAGATGTGCTGACTGTGGGAACATACTGTACAGGTTCTCCAACGAGACCTTAAGCTCCTTCAGCCCTATATATCTTTCTGAGGTGTCATCGCTAATTCAGAAATCCAAGTCCACCACATGTCTTTTAGATCCCATCCCAACACACCTGTTGAAGGATGTTTTACCATTGATAGGCAGCTCTATCCTGGACCAGATCAATTGTTCTTTAGTGACAGGTTATGTACCCAGGTCCTACAAGGTGGCAGTGATTAAGCTGTTGCTTAAAAAACCATCACTGGATCCTGATGTCTTAGCAAATTATAGGTCGATATCCAACCTTCCTTTTATCTCTAAAATTCTTGAGAAGGTGGTGGTGACTTAGTTACTGGAGCACCTGCAGAGAAACGGCCTGTTTGAGATATTTCAGTCAGGCTTTAGAGCGCATCACAGCACTTCTTAAAGTTACTAATGATCTTCTTATAGCTTCAGATCATGGACTGGTCTCTATGCTGGTTCTGCTGGACCTCAGTGCTGCTTTTGACACAGTTGATCACAGCATCCTCTTACAGAGACTGAAACATGTGATTGGGATTAAAGGGACAGCACGAGACTGGTTTAGATCGTATCTATCTGATAGATGCCAGTTTGCTCATGTCCATGGTGTTCCCTCCTCATACAGTAGGGTTAGCCATGGAGTTCCTCACGGTTCTGTACTTGGGCCAATCCTCGTCATCTTGTGCATGCTTCTCTTAGGGAACTTTATTCGGCAGCATGGGATACATTTTCATTGTTATGCTGACGACACTCAGCTTTATTTATCCATGAGACAGAGAAGTTAGTGAAGCTTCAGACCTGTCTTATAGACATAAAGTCCTGGATGTCTCCTTAACTCAGGAAAAACATAGGTCATGGTGTTTGGTCCTGAACCTCTCAGGGATAGGTTAGATCACATGATCACTCTAGATGGTATCTCATTAACATCTAGTCTCTGTGAGGAATCTAGGAGTAACTTTTGACCAAAATCTCTCCTTCAACTCACACATTAAAACAGTCTCTCGAAGTGCCTTTTTTCCACTTGAGGAACATCACAAAGATCAGGAAACTGCTGACGTGGCATGATGCTGAAAAGTTAGTCCATCTATTTGTTACTTCCAGGCTGGACTATTGTAATTCTTTGTCAGGGTGTCCAAACAACTCTTTAAGAAGCCTCCAGCTTATCCAAAATGCTGCAGCCAGAGTTCTGAAAGGTATTGACAAAAGAGATCACATAACTCCTCTTCATTGGCTGCCTGTTAAATTTAGAATAATTTTTAAAACCCTTCTTTTGACCTACAAGGTCCTCAGAGGCCTAGCTCCATCCTACCTGGAGGAGCTAGTGATACCTTATCAGCCCAATAGACCGCTCCGCTCTCAGAATGCTGGTCTACTTGTGGTTCATAGAGTTTCTAGGAGTAGAATGGGGGACCGAGCATTTAGCTACCAGGCCCCCCCTGCTATGGAACCAGCTCCCTGTCCAGGTACGGGAGGCTGACTCCATCGCCACTTTTAAGATTAGGCTTAAAACCTACCTCTTTGAAAAAGCTTATTGTTACTAATTCTGTAGTTCCAGTTACTATCATAGACAGACAAATTATCATACTTAAGGGGTCGTCTAATCATTAGATTAACATCTTAGCTATGCTGTTATAGGCCGAGGCTGCGGGGCCCAGAAACATGATCACCTGACAGGCCTCTGTAACCCCACTGGGTCATGGTTTCCTCTCCTCTCCTCTCCTCCCCTTCCCTCCTCCTCATCAAGTAGACTAGTTATGCTGATTCTTGTGTAGTTTTTCTGCTCCCCCCCCCCCGTATTCATTTACAGGTATCGCCGCCTTCGGAGCTGCATGATGACCTCCGGCCCTGCTGACCCACTTGGCCGGCGGCTTGCATAAACAGTGTATTTTTGTATGTGTTTCTGTGCTCTGTGCCCCTACATGAGCCTGGTCCTGCTCAAGATTTCTTCCTGTTAAAGGGTAGTTTTTCCTTGCCGCTGTTGCTTGTCTGGGCTTAGGCCCTGGGATTCTGGAAAGCACCTTGAAACAATTTTGATTGTAAAAGACGCTATATAAATAAAGATTGATTTGATTTGATCCAGACTGACAAGATGGTGGTGGCCAACCAGCCTGACATAGTGGTGGTGGATAAACACCGGAAGACATTGGTGGTGATAGATGTAGCAATCCCAAGTGATAGCAACATCAGGAAGAAAGAACATGAGAAGCTGAAGAAGTACCAAGGGCTGAAGGAGGAGATGGAGAGAATATGGGGCATGAAGGCAATAGTGGTCCCAGTAGTGATTGGGACACTAGGGGCAGTAACAGCCAAACTGAGTAGATGGGTCCAACAGATACCAGGAACCACATCAGAGATCTCTGTCCAGAAGAGCGCAGTCCTAGGAACAGCTAAGATCCTGCGCAGAACCCTCAGACTCCCAGGCCTCTGGTAGAGGACCTGAGTCTGAAGGAAGGAAGGAGGCACCGCTCAGGAGGGCATGGAAGAGATTTATTTTATTTTATTTTTTTTATAGTCTAGAAAATACGGTATACAGTGATCCCTCGTTTATCGCGGGAGTTGCGTTCCAAAAATAACACGCGAAAAGTGAAATCCGTGAAGTAGTCAGCTTTTTTTTTTTTTTTATTATTTTACAATGCAATACTGAACTATAGAATGAAACCAAAAAATCAAAACCTGTTTTAAAGCCCAAAATGTGTTTAAAACAATAATTTTAATATAGTAATACAAGGTTGGAAACATTGTCACTCGCGTATTTCACAGTCCCAGCTGTGCCTCTTCGTCCTGACTCCGCTCCGCTGTAGCGTCTGTTTCTACTGAAGGTGCAGGAGTCTTTCTCCGAGAGAAGAACATTGTTATGGGTAGTTGTTGGCGCTCTTTCTTTTTCTGAGCAAGAAGATTTTTATAAACGGATATGCCACCTTCGATTATATTTGAGAACTGCAATGAACGACTTGCAAAAAAAAATCCGTGAAGCAGCGAAGCCGTGAAAGATGAAACGCGATATAGCGAGGGATCACTGTATGTCGCTCCGGAGTTTAAGTCGCAGTAGTCAAAAAATGCATAATAAAGAAAAATACATATATAAGTCGCACTGGACTATAAGTCGCATTTTGGGGGGAAATTTATTTGATAAAATCCGAGACCAAGAACATACATTTCATCTTGAAAGACAATTTAAAATAATAATGGATTAGCAATAGTGTTACAGTATGCTAACGTAACAAATTCAGCTACATGACCCACAACGAACTGAGTACGTGTCTGCTTTGTTAACGTAACATGTTAACAGTTATTCAGATAACTATAGCATAAAGAACATCCGAGGAAGTTTCAAGTCTAGTTTCGAAGCACCGCTTCTTCTGTGTCGCTAAAGGAACTCATTCCTCAGGTACATGCGCCTAGAGCGCCCTCTTGTGGTTATCAGTGTGAAAACGAACATGTGAAATTTCGTAATGTATTTATTTACATATAAGTCGCTCCGGCGTTCAAGTCACACCCCCTGACAAACTATGAAAAAAAAGTGCGACTTATAGTCTGGAAAATACAGTATTTTTTATTTTTTCACATTTGGCTTTATATCCATTTTCATTAAAACTTTATGGAAATCATTAGCCTGACTGGATCGGATTCAGACTGTCTCAGCCTATCACCATTTTTACGAAAACAAACTGCTTTTATGTCAGTGAATGTTCTCAGTCATTCAGCTAAAAGAGTTTTTGACTTAGGAAAATTCAATTGGACTTCCGCTATTTTTCCTTTATTTTATTACACGTCGTATCCAAGAGGCTTCTTCAGTTCTGACTGCTTTTATGTTACACAGATTTAATACATCATAATCACGTCACAGCAACTGAAGAGCAAATAATGCAACAAATATAGAGTAGTATTGTACAGTGTGGATGCCTGTGGTGCTCCTGAGAATTGGGACTATGATGCTGCCTTCATGGTGTCTTCACATGTATTGCTGTTAAAACCATGTGTGATGGTGAGTGAACGCACCTTTCTTGAAGCACTCACAGAATCTGCCGTTTCAGGAGCATCATTAAACATTTGATAGCGGCCTGTCTGTCTTGACTGACATCTGTTCCATAGTTCAATATTTAATCGGGTTATGGTTAGTTGTGTTATGTTAATTGTGATGAACCTAAACAACATTTGTCTGTGTTTGCAGCTGTCTAACACTCCTGCAGCAGATCGGGGGAAGCACTTACTGGACGCTCTGAATAAATATAAAAGCAAGTAAGAAACGCATGCACAGACATACATGCACACACTGCAGAAATGTGCGTCAGATAAGTCTTTGATGTGTGTTTAAGGTTTCTTTGCGGGAAAGAGATCAAAAAAAGGAAATGCATCTTTCGCTTGAGGACAAGAGTCCCCCCCAATCCCTCCTCCAAGTTGTTTCCTGAGCGGATTCAAAGTGATGGTGGGCGAGGCTGTAAGAAGTTTGGCGTCCGGGCCAGGTTAGTGTCACACCTTAATAGATTGAGGATAGAGGTCACACATTAACCCTGAGGCCCTCTGGTTTAAGTGAAGGTCTCTTTATTTTTCAGATAAAAAAATTAAATAATTGATTACAGATGCTACGGTACAGATCTGACCACTCAGATCAAATTGAGTTTCTTTTTGCAAACATCCAGTAGCTGTCTTTCAATATGTGCTTCCTTTTAACACCTGTAGTTATGCAACAGAACAGAATGTCCATGGTACCTGTTTAAGCTGATCAAGCTGAGAATTCAGTCACCATTACTGTCTCTCTCTGTCAGCGTGGTGAGTGTGTCAGGCTGCGGGAGTGAGTGATTGTTAGGAGTGTTTTTTATCTAAACCTTTTCTAATTTCTAACCTTTATTATCACCCTGGGTGGTGTTTAGTCATATGGGGGAGCACTTTTCTGTACCGTATTTTCGCGACCATAAGGCACACCGTATTAAAAGGCACCGTATCAGTTACAGGTGCTATTTCTGTATTTAACACATACATAAGGCGCACCGGATTATAGGGCACGGGCATGGTAAAACATACTATATGCTGGCTGAAAACATGCACGCTAGCGTGTATTTAGTTAATGTACTCACGTACATCATCTTCTGTATCCGAAATGAACAAAATGAATCCGAAATGGCTATTGTGAAAGCCGAA
The DNA here is from genome assembly GCF_901000725.2 of Takifugu rubripes. Taxonomy (NCBI): domain Eukaryota; kingdom Metazoa; phylum Chordata; class Actinopteri; order Tetraodontiformes; family Tetraodontidae; genus Takifugu; species Takifugu rubripes. The sequence continues at coordinate 6,074,619 of NC_042305.1, forward strand.
AAGCACATTTTGGAATTACACATTTTGGAACTCGGTGCACACATAATGTGCACCACATTATACGGTATCCCGTCCATTTTAAAGAAAATGTAAGACTTTTAAATGCACCTTATGGTTGCGAAAATACGGTAATTGTTTGTCTTTTGTTCGCTGGGTTTTGGAATTGTTTGGAAGTCACAGCCACCCTGCCCATCATGGCGGTGGCGCCGCCGGGAGTCTCCAGGTTGGAGAAACCCGCAGACACGGCGTCAAACTCTCCCCACCGGTTGGTGCATCTGTGGAGGAGTGCGGCCTGGCTGTGGAGACGATTGTGGGTCACAGAAGCATGAAGTCTGTGGACAGCACCGATAAGGCTAATAAGTTGGTGCAGGCTGGTGTGGTCATCAACGGTGCACTGATGCCGGTGTTTCCTCTGGCTGACCCGGTTAAGAAGGTGGTGGTTGCGAACGTCACTCTCTTCCCTCAAGAACGATTTATTGCTGCTGATTCTCAGCAATAACAAGGAAGAGCTCAATCTGGCTCGTCGCTTCAGAGTGGATGAGTTTGATTAAACCGTTCATGTCACCACCAATTCTCTGAAGTGTTTTGGTTGTGGGGAGAAGGGTCATGTGATCCAGTCGTGGCCAAATAGCGTGGGGATTGTCGGCCAGCCGATTCGCCCATCAGTGTAGCGAGTCTGCGCAAGGCGCACAGAGTGACACAGGTAGTATCACACACAAGCACACTCGCAATACAAACACAGAGACACACACAGAGCAAACTGGCAATCACAACCGTGGAGGTGAAGGATCCTGCAGGGGTCAGCGTCTCACCAGAGAGTTGTTGGAGGCCATCCTAGACATGGAGGAGAGCTTAGTGGATGACACCCTCAATTTGTTGATCAAAAGGAAGAGTACAGACACCAAGGCAACATGTGACAAGATAAAGAAACTGTCCACAGAAGAGTAAAAGTGTCCTGCCTTTGAACTGGCGGTGAACGCACGTAGCCTGCAGGACAAACAGGATAAGCTCAGATCAAGACATACAACCAGCCTACCACGATGCACAGAGGACATACACAGCTCACCTCACACACATATCTCACAGGCGCAGTGGCTATCCTCAAGAATATTTTTCAAGAATTGGGTCTTTCCTCCAGACTGACCGACCGCCTCAAAAAACTGCTGCCAAAGGTAACACAGGGGCATGAGGTCTTGTCTTGACAGCACTGACTAGGCCACATATGTTGCCTCTGTGCATGTTTTCTGGTGTTGACATGAAGCCTCATCATGGGACATGGGATCAGGTTTGACAACATTAACGGTGCTCGGGAGGACACAAAAAGGGCCTCAGTTTTCACCTTCATCAACAGCAAACAAAACGAGTGTAACATTTCTTCAGAAGACCCACAGCACTCTGGATGAGCCTGACTGGAGAAGGGAGTGGGCAGGGCAGCTATTCCTTAGCCATAGGAGCAGCAACAGTGGGGTGAGGGGGGTGTTTTCTTCTCTAGAGACTTTGTACCTCCTGTTGCAGGCCGATTGTTCAAAATAAGCACTGTATTTGAAAATGTTAAGCTTGTTTTTGTGAACGTGTATGCTCAACTGAATGTTTTTCTTTTTGCCTGGATCATAGTTTGTTCTTCTAAAAATGGCCTAAATTAAAATGAGTTTTTCAAAGGAAAAAAAACAAATCTCTCTCTCGCTCTAGCTCTTCAGCTGAGCGAAAGAAGAGGAAGGCCAAGTGGCTTCTAGAAGATGCCATTCCAAATGTAAGACTTTTCTATTTTCTTTGCATGTCCAGTCTTCTTTTGTTCAACATTGTCTCTGTCTTTGTAGAATGGAATATCTTGTAGAAGTTGGGCTTCTAACCATCACATGGCAAACATCTTTGACTTCACTCTGGATGAGTTGCAGAGCCTCAAGAGGTAATGGGAGACCATTTTACCTATGATCGCAGTCTCTCATGGTACTAAGTAAGTTTCTTTCACAGTAGTTCCAGTCGAGCTGTCAGTATTGATCAAGACTCCACTGATGTTTCCACTTCAGGATCTGCTACAACCAGCACCTCCTACCATTTCGGGTGATTCTGCATGTGTATTAACTGAAGGAGAGACATTCATCTTGATGTTGTCTTAGGAAAGAAGTTAAACAAGGAACACTCTTGTTTGGAGCCGAAGATTAACTTTTTTCCAGCTATGTTTCATGTTGATTCTTTTTCTCTGTCTAGGAGAAGGGTGGGAAGCAGGAAGAGGAAGTTGCCTAGTAACACTCATTGCCAGTGGGCCAGTCACAGAGAGATGACAGAGGAGTCTTCTGTTTTGCTTGATGACCAAGATTCTATGATCCACACCCATGTGTCCAATTCCTCCCATTTCCTTTCTGACCCTTCTGAGATTCCCTCTGACTCATCCCACCTCCACTCATCCATTTCGTCTTATTTTGGTATTGCAGGTAGGCTGACCAATGGGGAGAGGTACCAGGTGTTGGCTCGCAGGATCACTCCTCAGGGGACAGTCCAGTACTTGTTGGAGTGGGAGGGGGCAACACCTTATTAGCACATTAACACATAGCTGGTTTATAGGTGACAGCTGTCTTTAATCTCATTTCTGTACCATGACAGTGAACCTTCAGTTTAATTGGTTCAGAGAAGTCACTACTGAATACAGATTTCACTTGGTAACAGTTCAAATTGTTTGTGCGTTCTCAAACTTATTACAGTATTGAAATGTCAAAAACATTGGTGACCAGACCAAGAAAAGTGGCTTTTTCTCTGCAAGACTGGCTATGATCACTGGTCATGCCAGTGGAGATGTCCAGCAACTAATGATCTGAGTTGAGAATGTTGAACAGTTTCCTATGTAATAACCCATCAGTGACAGAAAACAACAACCGAGGTGAAAACGCATGCACTTTATCGTAGTACAGGTAACAGAAGAGGGTTGATCTTGTCTTGAAGAACATGAAGATCTTCTTGGATTTGGAATGCAAGAAGTTAAATGAATTAACCTGGAGCTAAAACTGAACCTTGAGCTAAAACTCAACTCTTTTGGGGAAATTTATTGAAGCTTAAGCTTTTAGTGAAGAGCCAAAGATGACAAGACACACACTCTTGTACTTCCATTAGTGGAAGGACTATCATTGACATGATCTATTCCCTGGCTCCTACCCACTAACCATCACAACTAAACTGCACCGAACCTGAACCTTAAAACCACGTTTTGATCACCAGGCAAAACATCCTCACTTTGCAAATAAAATGTGTATTCCGACCCGTAATAAGTAGCATGCACAATTACACAAACATATAGTTCAGGTGTTAAGTGTGGACAACCTGGGGCACTTAAACCACAAATTCATTTGTTTTGGCTCACTTTCACTGCTGGCAGGACAAATGCTAGTGGTGGTTTAACAAAATGGAAGTGACTTGGAAGGACAACACCGTGTAATCACTGAGCAGGGTCAGTGCACAGGGATCGCCAATGTTCTGCTGAGTCAACAGCTACAAACCTCCAAACTTTTGCATTAGCTCAAGAGTAGCGCATATAGAGCTTCATGGTTTCCATGGCTGCATGGAAACCTTACATTACATAGCGTCAACTGCGGTGGTTTAAATCATGCGCGTGTCCTCTGGCATGAACAATCACAATGACTGGGGAGAATAGTATTCGTTTCTTGAACATTGTGCCAAGTGTAACAGTCTTTGGCCGGGAAGTTATAGTGTGGGGGAGGGTCAGGAGTTGGGCTCAGCCCCTTAGATTCAGTGAGGAAACTCTTAATGCTGCGGCATGCCGAGGCCATTTGGATCATCTCATGCTTTCAGCTTTGTGGCAAACGTTTGGTGGTCCCTTCCAGTTCCAATATAACTGCACCAGTGCAAAAAGCAAGGTCCGTAGAGACCTGGATGATGGAAATTGGTGGAAAAGAACTTAATGTCCCTGCATAGAGTCCTGATATCTACCCAATGAAAGACCTTTGGGATGAATTAGAACAGAGACTGACCCACACCTCCTCGTCCAACATCTATCGCTAACGATCTGTCAAACATCACCAACCACTGGCCTGGCATGCTCACGACAGCCTTTTCCTTGTTTTCACAAAGCCTCTGTGTTAAGATAGAGCACTTTTGAAACTTCAAAGAAAAATGTTTACGGTTCTGGTGACCACATTGTCGTGCAAATGTAGCCAAAGTTTACTTCAGTGTCAGGAAGAGTAGTAGGGATCTTCACCTTACTGCTGTGTTTGTGTTCAACTTCATATTCTATTTCCAGTTATCTATGCAATAAAAGCATTTAGATCCTTTTTTGTTTTGTTAGCTTGAAGCTACAGAGCCCTTTGTTTTTATATTCAAAAAGCTAATCGAGTTAAACGTCTCTAAGACGATAAACTGTTACTTTAAATAACCGCCATATTAAGAATGCTGTCCTCATTGCACTGTGACAATAGTTTTGGTCATGTGATGTTATTAATAACTGACAAATGAATTACCACCATGACCTGAAATGAACAATTATGACCTTTGACCAAGCAGCTGATATCTTGTTGACTACATTAAAGTGTTAAACAAACCAATGGAAGTTGTTTTTTGGTCTGGTCTGTATGTTTAACTGTTTGGCTGCTTTTTGTTTTTTTTTTTACATGTAACAGTCATGATCTATAATGGACACCTTTATTGTGGGGACATTTTGGAGATTGTGTGTATATATATATATATATATATATATATATATATATATATATATATATATACACAATTTGCGATATATATCTTCAGATCTGACTTGACGATTTTCAACACTATTCAGTACAATGCTAAATAGTTTTAGTCACCCAGGACTGCTAAGCAGTGTAGTTCTGTCCTCGGATAGCAGGGCCTCTCTGGAATGTGTCACGTCCGTCCTGGTATTCTGGCATCCCTCCACAGGCCAAACACAAAAGTTTGGTGTGAACAGGTGACTCAAATTGACCACTGGTGAGTGTGAGGGGTCATTTGTCTCTGACAGCCCTGCGATAAGCTGGAGACTTGTCTAGGGTGGATCAAAGGTAGCAGCCGGTGGTGAAGAAAACAGAACATGGATGGATGAATGAATGGTCACTGTGAAAGCATTATAATCCCAAGTAACCATGGCAACCCCTGTTAACCATGACGGACTACTCATGGTGTCTTTCAGATGGTCTACAGACATATCCACTATGGACACACCCATCGAGACAAGTATAATGGTGCAAGCAAACACTTGCTCTTGCCTCTGGTAGAACAACCTAGTTTCCATGGTAACAGTGCTACTGTACAGCTAAAGATCTCCACCTACAGGTGAAATGGTGTACTTCAAGGATAGAAATACCTCACAAGGCTTTGTAAGACGTTTGAACAGGAAGTGACCTCTTCTCACTGGAAACCACAACTATTCACGTTTATGTATCTACATACATGTATATGTTTATGTATACACATATGTGTCTTCATATGTATGTACAGTTATACACAAATACATATGGGGTGGGTGTGTGAATAGACACTGATACATACAAGGAGACATGAGGATGCTGATTTGCAGGGTAGAAGGAAGTGGGATGAGGGGGAAGAGAAGGCAGGTGGGGGTAAGGAGGGGAAGTAGGGCAGCCTGGCTGTAGGGGAGGGGCTTATTTTCAGAGGGAGGATGAGTCACTTAGCTGTTCAGAGAGTAAAGCATTAAACAGACAGACAGCTGATTGGTCTTCAAGCAGCATCAGAAGCAGCAGATTTTCTGTTCTCCTTCCAGTCTTCCTGCTGAAGCAAAATATGGATACATAATCCCTTCTCATCATTCTGCTGCTGCCGCTCCTCTTCCTCCTCCACATTTGTTCAGGATGCTCGGTTAGTATCTGCATGTATTTATTCACCTTCTAGTGGTTCGATAGTCCTTATCTTCTCAATAAGACCTGTGCTGCTGCTCTGTGTGTGTGTGTGTGTGTGAGAGAGAGAGAGAGAGAGAGAGAGAGAGAGAGCATGAATTCATGCATTGTACATCGTCTGCATGCAGTTAGCATAGTGTTAGCTACAGAGGATGAGGCTACAGGAGAATGATCAGAATCAGCATCATCTTTGTAGCATCATGTTATGGTATCGTTGACGGAACCAAAGAAGACAGTCATCCCACTCATGCTATGGGTGTGCGCGAGCCACATCTTTCTCATGCTACCAATGTTAAAATGATGTCCTCTTTATCATTACACCAATATCCAACATACTGTCACAACAGTTATCTGTCACACTGGTTATTATATTAGCATCAAGAGATATACAGCTGCCCAGCTGGACCTGCACTCACTCTGACCTTTACCTCTATACCTGATTACATCATCACTATCTTCCAGGTGTGTGATCCAGCAGCGACACTGTGCTAACCAGGAGTCTTTGCTAAACACTGGCAGTGTGTCATTACTGGAACGGAAGATGGACCAGTCAGTCATCATCAAACCAGTTCACTCCTCCCTGCTGGGACAGGACTACTGCTTTGAGGTAACTCTCTCTCTGATTACACTCAGCTCTACCCCTGTTCTAAACCATCTGCCACACTTCTTCCCTCTTCTCTTCTTGACTGCCTCGATGATGTTAGATTTGGTTTTCCACAGTTGTTTTAAATTGAGAGAAAATAAAATTAGAACTCCTTCTGATTGGCACCAAATCAACACGCTCCAGTTGCTAACTTCCCAATATATGTCAATGGTTCCAGTATCTAGCCCTCCTTTCTTGTTAAGGGTCTGGGCGTGGTGCTCGACAGTAGCGTCTTCTTCACTACTTACATCAACAACATTTCCTGGACCTCATTCTTCCATGTCCACAGTATCAACCTCCTTGGTCCATCACTCAGCACCATACCAGTCAACATAATTTTCCCATTCAAGCTGCATCTCTGTAACGGTCTTCTTCACGGTTTAAACCAAATGGACTCAACTCCTCATAACCTCCAGATCTGCCTCCTCTTAGCACATCAGCCCTGTTCTCAAACAGCCTCACTGGCTTCTGCTCTCCAGTCTTTAAAACAATGCTCGTCACCTTCAGATCCCACCAGAATTTAGCTCACACACACCTCCACACCCTCAATATCTTCCTCCTCTCTGCTCCTCCTGCCTGTTTGTCCACCATGGGACTCCCATCTCCCTTTATTCCCCCAGAGATCTGAAACATTAACCCTCCTTCAAATTTCCTTGAACAACACAAGTGTTCAGCCTGACCTTCCCCTCATTATCTGCCCATATCTGGTGTTGTTTTTTTGTCTGCATTTGTATTCTGATACATTTAGATAATGTTTTATTCCCACTGAGCTGCTGTACTAAAATAGTATCTTAATAATAGTTAAATAAACAATTTGTTAATGTTTTCTATAATGATCAAAGACAGAATCAGGACAGAACTACACCAACAATTAAATTAGATAGATTGGTTTGTGACAAGGTCTGTTTTCATTCCATTAGGTCACAACCTCAACAGGAACCAAGTGTTTCTCCTGTCGCTCGGCAGCAGAACGTGATAAATGGATGGAAAACCTAAGAAGAGCGGTTCATCCTAACAAAGACAACAGTTGGAGAGTGGAGAACATTCTCATCGTTTGGGTGATTGAGGCCAAGGAACTGCCTGCCAAGAAGAGGTACATTTTTGATACTTTTGAGCATTTTGACTGAAGGGATCAGGGTAGGGTTTCAAGTTGGATCTATTGTATTTGTACTGCAGGTACTTTTGCGAGCTGTGTCTGGATGACAGTTTGTACGCTCGCACATCATGCAAGATGAAGGCCGACAATGTGTTTTGGGGTGAACGTTTTGACTTTAGCAGTCTGCCATCCATCAATGCCGTCACTCTGCACCTGTACAAAGATACCGACAGGAAGAGGAAAAAGGACAAGAGCAGTTACATTGGGTTGGTCAACATCCCTGTTGCCACGGTGAATGGCAGACAACTGGTGGAGAAATGGTACACAGTGAGCACACCCAGCACCAGCAGAGGTATGTCCCACTTCCTGGGTTTGTATTTTCTGGCAATAAAGATTCTTCAAGACAAAGTTTAGTTGATAAAACAAGTTCACAACATGGTTCTTCTGCTTTGCTTGGGGGTCTCAGGGCTTGTGTGCTAGAGGTGACCATTCTAACAGATGCAATGCTAATAAGATTCCTTTGGATTGAATTAAAGATCATTGAATTAAATTGGCCATGTAGATCAGGTCTACAAAAAAGGTCTTCATTTCTTTTGAAATAGAAAGACATATCATGCATCATGGTAGCTTCCTCAGAAGAGTAAACCTACAGCATCTTAAATCTTTTTAACAAAGTAAAAAGTTTAGACTTCAGAGTTTCTACATTCTATGGATATCAAAAGTATTTGGACAGCTGACATCAGTCTGAAGATGTCAGCAGTGTCTGTTCAGAAAGCTACTTCCTGCTGATCTTTATGGACTCCATATTCTCTGAAAATGTTATGATTATTTACCTCCTGAAGATGGAGAAACTGGGAACCAAAAGACACATCTTATCAGAGTTTTTCAAACTTCTTTGATTAAACGACAATGAATAAGTCTGTGTAGATTCTCAATCATCCAGGTCCTAGTTGTGCAAGGTAAGTTTTCTGTGTCAACTGGACTGTTTTTCTTTTTGGATAGAAGGCGAAACTTCTTCAAGAGAAGAAAAATAGTCCATTTGACAAAGAAAACTTACTTTTTAAGTCACAAACTAAAAAATGGCTGTAAATAGGTCAGAATGGACCCATTTTGTTGAAGATTTTGAGGCTTTAATCTTCTCCAATTATGGGGAAATAATAAACTCCCTGTTCTTTTTTGTTATAGTTGTTTTCAGAGGTGTGGACTCAGTTGTGAACGTTGTGATTTTCAGGGAAATCTGTGCCGATGCTGCGGATCAAAGCGCGATATCAAAGTATCGTAATACTTCCAATGGAGCAATACAAAGAGTTTGCAGAGTACATCAGCTCCAACTATCTGCTCCTTTGCAACACACTGGAGGTGTCCATCAGCCTCAGAGCCAAAGAGGAGCTTGCTGCAGCACTCGTGCACATTCTGCACAGCACTGGCAAGGCCAAGGTGACCCCTCCCACTAAAGCTGTTTATGATCACAACGCCATTACCTGTCATCGCCTCCATCAGGAGGTCATGTGACAGCCGGCCTTTCTCTGTCTGAGTCTGTCTTTCTGTTTTTGAGCCAAATAACTCAAAAAAATTTATTGATAGACTTAATTAAATGGTCAGGAATTTTTGACAATATGCCAAAGAAGAGCCGATTAAATGTTGGTGATCTTCTGGATTTTGGAGGGACTCTGACCTGTGATCTGCTGTAAAACGGGTAATATGTGGGGAGCTAAATTGTTTGGTCTGGAGGTCTGAGCTCTCTCAGGGCTTTTTTCTAGTTTTTTAGTTTTTCTATGATAAAACACCCTTGGTGGAAGGTGGCCAACCGCCTCTGTATCTTCACAGGACTTCCTCACAGACCTAATGATGTCAGAGGTGGACCGTTGCCGTGACAATGAGCAGCTGATTTTCAGAGAGAACACACTGGCGACAAAGAGTATTGAGGAATATCTTAAGTTAATTGGCCAGAAGTACCTGCAGGATGCCCTTGGTACACACACACACACACACACACTCACACACGCACACACACACACACACACACACACACACACACACACACACACACACACACACACACACACACTAACACTAACACTAACACCAACACACCCCTGACCAGAAGAATTGTGCAATATGTGTTTCAGGTGAGTTTATTAAAGCTTTGTATGAGTCTGATGAGAATTGCGAGGTGGATCCGTCTCGCTGTGCGACCTCTGACCTCTCAGAACATCAAGCAAACCTGAGGATGTGCTGTGAATTGGCCTTCTGCAAGATCCTGGACTCCTACAAGTATGCCTGCTCTCTGCACTACCCAGACCACACAGTTTTTGTGTGAAGGTTCCCCACATCACTAAATGTTTCCTTCATAGGGTCTTCCCTCGTGAGCTGAAGGAGGTGTTTGCGTCATGGCGACAGGAGTGCAGTAACCGAAGGCGACCAGACATCAGTGAGCGTCTCATCAGTGCCTCGTTGTTCCTGCGCTTTCTGTGTCCAGCAGTGATGTCGCCATCACTCTTTGACCTAATGCAGGAATATCCAGATGAACGCTCAGCAAGAACTTTAACACTCATCGCTAAAGTGATTCAGACGCTCGCCAACTTCAGCAAGTAGGCTTGGACCTGTTTAGTTTTGCTGCTTTCTGTTAGTATTGAGGTAGTGAAGACACACCTGACGATTCTTTCCTGTCACCTGTGCGCTGCAGGTTTGGCACAATAGAGGAGTACATGCTCTTCATGAATGACTTTGTTGAGTGTCAGTGGAGCAGCATGCAGCGGTTTCTGCAGGAAATCTCAAACACAGACGGTCTGAGCCATACTGCCGGTTTTGATGGATACATTGACCTGGGACGAGAGTTGTCCAGTCTGCACACCCTGCTGACTGACCTCGATCAGGTAACAAAAATAAAGTTTTGCATATTTGCAGCCAGTAGTAAATCCAACAGAACTGATGACTCAGCAAAAAAGATCTCTCTCTCTCTCTCTCTCTCTCTCTCTCTCTCTCTCTCTCTCTCTCTCTCTCTCTCTCTCTCTCTCTCTCTCTCTCTCTCTCTCTCTCTCTCTCTCTCTCTCTCTCTCTCTCTCTCTCTCTCTCTCTCTCTCTCTCTCTCTCTCTCTCTCTCTCTCTCTCTCTCTCTCTCTCTCTCTCTCTCTCTCTCTCTCTCTCTCTCTCTCTCTCTCTCTCTCTCTCTCTCTCTCTCTCTCTCTCTCTCTCTCTCTCTCTCTCTCTCTGACCACGTGCTGGGAGCTTGCTGCGAGTTTTGTGAGTGTTTTTCCCTGACTAACTCCCCCTTCTTGGCGGTGTATCTACACTATCATCGGGGTGGTTGTTGTCGGGTGGTTTGGTGCAGTTTGGTGAGTTTTCGTCGTGTATTACGGCGGGGATGGCGTCCTCGGGGGACGCCGTCTCTTTCAATCCGACACAGGGTGCGAGTCCAACCCGACCCGTCCGTATTGGTGGAGGAGGTTCTCCTGGCCGTAGGAGACCAGGTAGAACACGCTAACCTGTCCTACGCCTCCAGGATGAACAGAGGAGTGGTGGTGTTTGGTAAAGAGGAGCGACTGGTGGCTGAGTTGGTGGGGAGGGGGGTGACGGTGAATGGAGAGTACCTGCAGGTGTTTCTGAACCTGGTGGTTTTTGTCCGGAGGCTCCTGTAGCGCCTCCCAGAGGGCATGAGGGTAAACAGTCCCCAGTAAAAAGTTGTGAGTGGTCTGAGGACCGTGGGTCTGGGCTGCAGGAGCGATAAGCTGAAGCACGTGCTCTCGCTCAGGAGGCAGTACTTCATGTTCCTCACCTGTCCGTCACAGACACTAGACGTGTCCTTCAGGATGAAACACGGAGACGGACACTACATGGTTTATGCTAGCTCTGGGAGCATGAGGTGCTTTGAGTGCGGGGATGTGGGACACAAGCGTGTCACAAACCCGCTAATGAGGGTGCTCGCACCGGCGTCATGTCGAGCCACGTCGCCCCGGCGGTGGTGACGAGGTGGCAGCGGTGGCGGCCGATGCAGGAGGAGGCCCTAGTGGACAGGTAGAGGAGCAAGGAGGAGCAGGTGAATGTGTAGCTGCAGTTAGGGTAGGAAGAGAGGGAGCAGCAGAGGAGGTGCAGACAGGGATGAGTGTTGTGACGGGAGCAGTAGAGGAGGTTCATTTGGGAGTGAATGTGCAGGCAGGAGCAGTAGAGGAGGTTCAGACAGGAGCAGTAGAGGAGGTGCAGATGGGAATGAATGTACAGACAGGAGCAGAGGAGGAGGAGGAGCAGGCAGGAGCAGCAGAGGAGGTGGAGCAGCCAGGAGCTGAGGGGGTGTTGAATCGCAATACCTCTCGTGTGTAGCTGCTAATCCGCGTGTTCTTTGAATGAAGACTTCAAGAAGAAAAATGCCAATTTCAAAATGTATTTAGCAACAGAACCAATTCAAGATACAAATATTACAGAGCTCCGGGCCAGTTCATAACCCTACAATAACAGAGTCCATTGCCAGGGCATGAAGTCTGACAACCTAACTATCCCTTGGCCCAGTCTTTTATAGAATCAGAATCAGAATCAGAGTACTTTATTGATCCCTTTAGGGGGTGTCCATTAGGGAAATTAGCATCTCCCCAAAGAAACGTACTGCACTGTTTAAAAAATATTAAAAATAATAAAAATAAAAATAGAATAAAATAAAAAATAAAATAGAATAAATTAAAAATAGAATATAAATATAAAATCTAAAACTATAGAAATGTAAATAAATGAACTGAATGAATGAATGAACTGAATGAATGGATGTCCCAGTATTATGTTATTGCAGTGTTGTTCCAGTCCTTCTGTTGGCCCTCCTCCCCCCCAGTGAGGAGTTGAACAGTCTGATGGCTCGGGGGATGAATGAGTTCCCCAGTCTGTTTGTCCTGTACTTGGGGAGGCGCAGCCTCTGGCTGATCAGGCTTCTCTGGCTGTGGATGACAGTGTGCAGAGGGTGGCGGACATTGTCCATGATGCTCCGCAGCTTGTCAATAGTTCTCCTCTCTGCCACTGTCACCAGAGGTTTCAGTTTCATCCCAACCACCGAGCTGGCCCGCTTGATCAGCTTCTCCAGCCTGGAGAGGTGTGCTTTTGTCACACTCCCCCCCCAGCACACCACAGCGTAGGACAGGACGCTGGCGACCACAGACTGGTAGAACATCCAGAGGAGTTTCCTGCAGATGTTGAAGGATCTGAGTCTCCTCAGGAAGTACATCCTGCTCTGGGTCTTCTTGTACAGCTGCCTCGTGTTGCTTGTCCGGTCCAGCCTATTGTCCAGCCACAGCCCAAGATATTTGTAGGTCTGCACGCCCTCCACCTCCTCCGTTCCTATCTGAACTGGTCTAGGTCTCGGTCAGTCCCTCCCGAAGTCAATGACCAGTTCTTTAGTTTTGGAGGTGTTGAGCTGCAGGCCATTGTTGTGGCACCAGGCAACAAAGTCCCTCACCAGGCACCGGTACTCCTCCTCTTCGTCGTCTCTGATACATCCAACAATGGCTGTGTCATCAGCAAACTTCTGAATGTGACACATTTCAGAGTTGTAACAGAAGTCCGAGGTGTACAGAGTGAAGAGGATGGGGGACAGCATAGTCCCCTGTGGAGCACTGATGCTGCTGACCACAGTGTCAGACGTGATGTCCTTCATCCTGACGAACTGCGGCCTGTCGGTGAGGTAGCTGGAGATCCAAGCAACCAGGCAGGGGTCCACTCGCATCTGTAGAAGCTTGTCGTGTAGGACAAGGGGCTGGATCGTGTTGAAGGCACTCGAGAAATCCAAAAAGAGGATTCTCGCTGTGCCACTCCCCTTGTCCAGATGCGAGTGGACTCGGTGCAGCAGGTAGATGATGGCGTCCTCTACACCGACCTTGTCCCGGTAGGCGAACTGTGAGGAGTCCTCAGCGTGCTGCACCTGGGGCCTGAGGAGGTTGAGGAAGAGTCTTCATCAGATGTGAGGTGAGTGCCACCGGCCGGAAGTCGTTCAGCTCACTCGGTCTGTTCTTCTTGGGGACTGGAATTATGCAGGACGTCTTCCATAAGGTGGGCACTTTCCCCAGCTCCAGGCTGAGGTTGAAGACCCGTTGTAGCGGCTCCCTGAGTTCAGCAGCGCAGGTCTTGAGGAGCCGGGGGCAGACTCTATCCGGTCCAGCTGCTTTTTGGGGCCGGAGCTTCCTCAGTTCTCCCCTCACCTGGTCAGAAACACATTCTGTGAATTACCTGCTGGGGTACATTGATTCCAGTGATACCAGAGTTAGGGTTAAGGTGTTAGGGTGTTAGTATGTTAGGATGTTAGGGTTAACATGTGATGTTCGCTATGCAACTTCAAAGGGACCAGTCCACCTGTGCTCTGACCACTTTGCTTGATGACTCTCATAAGGACCCACTCAGCTGTGTGTGGAATTCCTGGATCCTCACTGACTGTGGTTACAGAGGTTGCCTGTTGGGAGAAAACTGAGAGAGTCATTTTTAGTTGAACAAAATAAGATTTCATAAAAGTGCTGGGCTGGCCTATGGGTTTTTTGCTCCTGGTCCCAGAAAGGGAACACCCCGCTCGATCTCAAAGGGGGTGAATCCTGTTCGGGAGCTAACAGAGCTTGATTCATTCTTTCTACCTTCCCTTGTGATTGTGGATGCCAAATGCATGTCTAAGGCCTAAAGCCTTTTCTACTTCCTGTAAATCTTTATTTTTAAAATGAGTTCCATTATCAGACCTAATTTGTTTGGGGAAACCATGTGTCGAATTAATCAAAAATTTAATAACACTTTTTGCATCTTCTACTTCTACGGGAACCGCCTCTGGCCAGCCAGTGTATGCATCCACTGACACCAAGAGGTATCGGAACCCATTGACTCTGTCATGTCACATCATGTCAGTAAAATCTATAATTTTTCTTACCCTGCCAACTGCAAACTTCCCCTTGTGTGGACGATGTTGATTTGATGTTGGTACAGTCCTTCTTCTCCATTGTCTTCCCAGATGGCCAGATCAAAGTTCACATTCTTCATGCAAATCAACTTATCATCACCACAATGCTGTCACTTTTTACGACGTATGTTTAACACCTCCAGCCTGATTGTCTCCTGAGATTACAACTGTCTAAACAACAATCCTGTCAAAGTAATGTCTCTGATCTTTATTACACTTGCTAAAGATTCTACCATACCTAACTTCTAAAGTACTTCTAAGAGAAGACAGGAACATATGATAGAACACATAGTAACAAGATAAAGTCAATTCCCTTCAGTGGTTAGTGGTGACCAAGGTCAGGCTGCTGGTGTGCAGCTCCCTGATCAGCCAGTAGAGATGCTAGTTGTTGATGAGGGAGGGGAGGAGGTGATGGAGTCTGACTCTGACTCCGACTGTGGGTCTGTAGCGGACTCCCAGTCCCTTACTGGGGACCTGTATACCCTGGAGGACATCACCACCTTCCTGGATGAAACCTTCGGCCAGTCTGTGAAGGTGGCTGATTTTTTCCCAGACCCAGAAAAGTTTTTGAAGAGTGCGCTGACGTTACAGAGGGCTGTGGGAGTCGACCTCCTCGACGAAAGGAAACGGTACCGGCTAAAGAAATACATGACAGCAACGAGAAAGATGCTGGGACAGAAAAGAAGAAAAAAGGCTAAAACATGCTAAGAGCTCCCAAATAGCTGACCAGAGTGTGATGAGGAGGTACGCTGTGGACTTCTACAGACTAGGCCACACATGTTCCCTCTATCTCTCTGATTAAGTCTTGCCAAACACTGAACAATATTGAAGAGTTCCTGAGCACACGGTGCTTAAATGATGGACTATGGCTGGTGGAGGAGGAGGAGATGGTCTTTGGAGGCCTCCTCAACTGACTGTTTGTTTTTGCTTTTCTTGTTATAAGAATCATGTTCCTGGTTTTTGTAATGTCAAAATAAATTGAGTTTTGAAAAATCAAATCTCTCTCTCTCTGTCTCTGTGAGGAGCATGGTGTGAGCTGAGATTTGAGAATTTTTCAACCTTTTCAAGCTGTTTAAGCTGTTTTCTTGTTAGGTTTTTGTCGGTATAGTTTATTTAGGTGTTGGTGGTGTCTTGTGTTTATTAGTTTAGTTTTTCGGTGTTTTGGAGTGTAACCAGCCAGCGTTCGTCTGGCTGGTTGGTGTCTGATGCCATGGTGGTTGGTGGTGGTAGTGGGGATCTCTCCCGGTTAACGCGGAGACATGGCGTTAAGGTGGGGGCCAGGTCTCTGTACACTGTGGAGGAGGTGGCCCTGGCTGTGGGGGAGGTGATCGGACATGGGTCCATGAAGTCGGCTGCCTGGATGAACGGGGCCATAGTCTTTTTTTGTGGAGAAGGTGGAGCAGGTGAACCGGCTGGTGGATGCTGGTATCAGTGTCGGTGGAAGGTTCTGTCGCGGAATATTTAGCCGTTTTGAGAAGTAAACAATTAATCTAAGTTACTGCGTAGGAGATGGTTTTATTCCAGACAGTCGGTCAGGATACACACACGGAAGCATGCGGAGAAATCTCTAATAAGTGTTCACAGTTCTGATCTTATATAGCCGAAGGCCCGCCTCTGAGGCACGGACACAGGACGTCTTCACAGCATGTGTGTGCTGCATGCACAGGGCACAGGACGTCAACACAGTAGGTGCGCTCTGCATGCACCGCAGGTGTTTGGTACCTTCACAGCATGTGTTCCGGCCGGCTGACGCTGGTCTCCTTTGAGCCTTTGTTTCTTGCAAATGCATAAGGTGGCAAACAGACTTCATCTGCTCTCCTAAATTTCCATTTCAACCCTTCCTTTTGCACTCAATTTACATTTCACAATAAAATTCCATTTCAATTCCCCCCTTTTGATCCTACTTGGATCAACCTGATTTTGGCAGTAAACTTGAAATACATCAGCAACTTAGTCCATCTTTATAACCCTCTTCCAGTTCACATTCAGATGAATTGTAAAGTCCGGTTTCTTGTGTGGTGCTAGGGAGAAGATGAGTAGTACTGCTGCGATTGATATCACACCCAGGACACACAGGAATTTTCTCAGGATCAGGTCGGTCCATCGCCTGGGATGCAAAGGCTTTCCTTGGAGGCTCATCTTGTTCTTTCGTTGGTGGCTTGGCACGCCACTTGGAGCAGCAGGGACGCTAGTTTCACTCCCTACTGACCGGCTCCTTCGGTTCTGGCACCTTCTTGCAGTGGAACGCGTGGATCCACGTTGCTCTCTCAGTTACTTTCACCACGGTTTGAGTCACCAGCAGGACTTGGAATGGACCTTGCCACCTTTTCTGGTTCCACCTGGTCCTCCGGAAGTCCTTGATCACCACGTAGTCCTCTGGATGTAACGGATGGAGCTGTTGGTCCACTGGAGACGGCAGTGGTGCTTTCACACGTGCCCGGATTTCTGTAAGAGATTTAGTGAGATTTCTGCAGAAGCAGGGTCAGAGAGAGTAGTGTGAGCGGTGCATTTACAGATTGCGATCTGTGAGGGGAGAAGGACAGCGTCCAAAAGAGCCACCACTAGCCGATGATTCAAGATAGGAGCACCGTCAGACTTGAGGAAACCCCTGTGATTCCACAATGCTCCAAAGTCATGAACTACGTCACAGGCGTACATAGAATCGGTGTAGATGGTAACCGACTGGTTGGCTGCGAGGTGGCAAGCTCTGGTAAGGGCCACCAATTCAGCGGCTTGAGCTGAGTAGTTGGATGGTAATGATGCAGATTCAACAGTGTCGCAGGAGTCACAGACTGCGTAACCGGCTTTGCACCGGCCTGTGTCCGGATCCCGGGGTGCTGACCCATCGACAAAGAGAACAATCCATGAGGTCAGGACATGGGGAACAAGACACCAAGAGTTCCGCCACGCAATCATGAGGGTTGCCCTCCTCCAGGATGGGGAGGAGGATTTACGTTGTGATACGTGGTCTTGCCTCTTTTCTTGCTCACAGGATTTACACTTTGATACCTGGTCTTGCCTCTTTTCTTGCTCACAGGATTTACACTTTATTACCTGGTCTTGCCTCAATGATCTCACAGGATTTATACTTTGATACCTGGCCTTGCCTCTTTTCTTGCTCACGGGATTTTCACTTTGATACCTGGTCTTTCCTCAATGATCTCACAGGATTTCCGTATTTATTTAAGCTGTTTAGCGGCACTCACCATTTAGCAGAGTAAGGTTAGCGTCTATCCTACGCAGTAATTCGTTCCAAATATTAGGATAAATACATCTTACCAATTTAAATTCAGCCGTGGAATTTGAGGAATCCCGTGACCGTCGATCGGGACCGACTGGGTCCTCCTCCTCCTTACGATTGCGGGGTTTGAGGATGAATCGCCTTTTGTGGATTCAGGTGGCCAGCCCCTCGGTCGGGTCCCGACGGATGTACCCAGGATCCCACTTCTGACACCAAGTTTGTCATGGAATTTTTAGCCCTTTTGAGAAGTAAACAATTAATCTAAGTTACTGTGTAGGAGATGGTTTATTCCAGTCAGTTGGTCAGGATACATGCATGGAAGCATGCGGAGAGATCTCTATTAAGTGTTCACAGTTCTGATCTTATATAGCTGAAGGCCCGCCTCTGAGGCGCGGACACAGGACGTCTTCACAGCATGTGTGTGCTGCATGCACAGAGCACAGGACGTCAACACAGTAGGTGCGCGCTGCATGCACCGCAGGTGTTTGGTGCCTTCACAGCATGTGTTCTGGGTGGTGCAAGAAGTTGAATGACTGAGAATGTTCCCCCCCTCAGTCATTTGACACTGGTCTCCTTTGAACCTTTGTTTCTTGCAAATGCATGAGGTGGCAAACGGACTTCATCTGCTCTCCTAAATTTCCATTTCAACCCTTCCTTTTGCACTCAATTTACATTTCACAATAAAATTCCATCTCAATTTCCTCCTTTTGCACTCAATTTACATTTCACAATCAAATTCCATTTCAATTTCCTCCTTTTGCACTCAATTTACATTTCACAATCAAATTCCATTTCAGTTCGAGGCGGCGCTGCCTCCGGGTCAGCCGGCCACCAAAGTTACCCTGTCCATCGTGCCCCCGTTCATTACGGATGAGTTTCTGTGTTGGGAGTTGTCCAGACATGGCAAGATTGTTTCTCCTATGAGAAAAGTCATGTCTGGATGTAAATCTCCACTACTAAAACACGTAGTGTCTCATCGCCGGCAGGTTTATATGATCCTTAATAACGGCGATGAGGATTTAAATGTGTTTTTTAAAGTTCAGGTGTACGACTTTGATTATGTTCTGTTCGCCTCATCAGCGCACATGAAGTGTTTTGGTTGTGGTGAAGCAGGACATTTGATTAAAATGTGTCCACACACAGCCAAATCACTGTTTTATTACTCTCTGTTTTATTTTATCTTCCACTTTTAATGAGTAGTTTTAAGATTGGGAGTTTAAACATACATGGAGGTAGACTGGAGAAAAAATGAGTTTTAGTGTTTGAAAGAATGATTTTAAAGAAGATTAGTGTCATGTTTCTGCAAGAAACTCAGTGATGTTTTTAATGAGGCTGATTGGTGCAGTAGATGGGAGGGGAGGGTGTTTTTAAGCCACGGCACAGACTTCAGTGCTGGGGTGGGGATCCTCTTCTCTAAGAGTTTAAGCCCAACATCTTTTACTGTTGATCATGTTGTTCAAGGAAGGTGTCTTTTAATCACGGCCCAGTTTGACCAGTTCAGAGCTGCTTTTATTAATGTGTATGCTCCCAACAGTGGTGCAGAGAGGACGCTCTTTTTTAGGGACATTCGCCAACAAACTCCAGGGGTGTGGTTCTATTGATTATTTCCTCTTAGGTGGTGATTTTAACTGTACTGAAGATGAGGTTTTAGATCGGAACCACGCAGAGCCGCATCCATCCTTGCAGCAGGTCCTGAGGCAGCTGGTCTACTCCCATGGTCTGGTGTGGAGAAGGACTCACACAGGCTGCAGACAGTATACATGGTAGAGAGGATATGGTGTCTTTAGCTTGTTTAGATCACTTTTACTGTTTTAAACACAATTTTAATGTGTTTAAATCATGTAGTATCATGCCAGTGGGTTTTACTGATCATGCTTTAGTTTTATGTGCTGTTTTCATTAACAACATTTTACCAAGAAGCGCCTACTGGTATTTTAGTTCAGTTTTAGCCTCCGGTGTGAGTTTTAGTTACTTTTGGGCTGGGTTTAGGCAGAGAAAGGGCGAGTTTAGCTGCCTAAAACAATGGTGGGACCACGGAAAGATACAGATAAGAATGTTGTGTCAGCAGCACACGCTCAATGTTACTCGTCACGTCACCGGATCTATCAGGGATCTGGAGACTGAGATAGTGGAGCTCGAATGTTTGAATGAGTCCACAGGAAATGGAGGATCTGTTGAAATCCTCAAGACAAAAAAGAGAGGCTTTAGCCAACCTGCTGGGTGCCAGAGCACAGGGCGCCCTGGTCCGGTCCAAAATCCAGGACACCTTGGAGATGGATGCATCCTCCAGTTTCTTCTTTGGCCTTGAGAGTAAGTCTGGGCAGAGGAAGCTCATCCACTCCTTGCTGTTGGACACGGGGCAGGAGCTGAATGACCTGGGGCAGATCAGGAGGAGAGCGGTGGAGTTTTACACGTCATTATACAAGACTGATTTTAAAGACAGTGAGGATTGTTTGAGTGGTTTTAGTGTCTTTAGTCAAGGACTGCCCAGGGTCTCCAAGGAGACCAACTGCTGGATGGAGCGCCCGTTGACAGCACAGGAGCTGCACACGGCCCTACAGACAATGCAGGGCCGAAAGGCCCCGGGCATCGACGGACTCTCTGTGGAGTTTTGCAAGGCCTTCTTAGACATTCTCGCTCAAGACATTCTGGAGGACTTCAACGAGAGTCTCACCACCGGTTCCTTGCCTCTGTCCTGCAGGAGGGCTGTCATCACTCTCCTGCCGAAGAAAGGAAACCTGCAGGACATAAAAAAAACTTGCACCCTGTGTCCCTTCTCTGCACAGACTACAAGATTCTCTCCAAGGCGTTGGCCATCTGGCTAAGGGAGGCCATGGAGCAGGTCATCCATCCGGACCAGATGTACTGTGTACCTGGCAGGTCCATGGTAGACAATGTCTTACTCATTAGGGATGTTTTGGAGATCTCCAGTTCATCAGGGTTGAGTGTTGTCTACTTTCTTTAGACCAAGAAAAGGCTTTTGACCATGTTGAACACAGCTTCCTCTAGAGAACTATTGAGAGGTTTGGGTTCAGCGCTGGTCTGATAGCCAAGATCCAGCTGCTGTACAGTAGCATTGAGAATGTGCTGAAGGTCAATGGCAGCTTGTGCACTCCTTTTAGAGCAGGGGTGTCCAAACTTTTTTCACCGAGGGCCACATACATAAACATATAGGAGGGGCTGGGTCACTTACTAGAAATTAGGTATATAGCCTTAACTTTAGTGTATTAAAGTTAGAAAAATCAATTAAAAGTGGTCAAATATGTTATATTGTTGAATATAATTAATGACAAAACTGCCTTCATCACAGCTTTCCATAAATGGATCTTTATTGAATTATTCAGAAAAAGCTTTGGTAGCTCATTCCTAGAACAGCAGCCTAAGATTTCTTCTTAGAAGATTTACAGTGCAGAGAAAAAACAATAAAGGGGAAAATGGAACTGGTAAATTTCAAGCTTGTTATTTAAGTTATTAGGCTTAGGAGCACACCTAATAACGTTTACTTGAAACGGTTATCAACATTAACAGACCGAACTGGACGTGCATATAAATTTAGTAAATGATTCTGGTGAGTATCAGCTGGACTGGGTATATAAATCGGGCCATCAAGCTGATCTGACACCACTCATGCCAAAAATCTGGACAAATGATCAAGGAGCAAATCTGCATCAGATGAGATGAGCTGCTTTTGCATGTGCAGTGTGTGCGCTGTACACATCGGTGTGTACTCTGCAATTTTCTTGTTAACACACATATAAGAAAGTGGTGCACAAAAGCAGTCCTTTTTGGTGGAGCAACTGCCTTGATGCCAACAGTAGCTCCCCTGGTGTTAAAACTAAGACATAAAATACACTCAAGCAAAAGTTGAAGTGCGGGCCATATTCTATTCATAAAATGTCTTGCGGACCAATTAAGAATGGACCGAGGACCACAGTTGGCTCGCGGGCCCTAGTTTGGACACCCCTGTTTTAGAGTTTGTAGAGGTGTCCGACAGGGCTGTGCTCTGTCTGGGATGCTCTACGCGCTCTCCCTGGAACCCCTCCTCCATAAGCTTTGCTTGTGTGTTCAAGGCCTGCGGATGATGTGGTTGTTTTTATTGAAGACCAAGATATTAACACAGTTTTAAACATTACTAATAAGTTCTGTGATGTGTCGTCTGCGAGGGTGAACTGGGGGAAGAGCGAAGCCCTGGGTGTCAGCGAGTGGCGTCAGGGCCTCCCCGTTCTCCCTCGAGGTCTGACCTGGAGGAGGGATGGCCTGAGATATCTTGGAGTGTATCTGGGAAATTAGTGCATGGTCGGAAAGAATTGGGAGAATGTTGTTGAGAAGGTTGAGGAAAAATTAAAGAAATGGAGATGGTTGCACTCAGAGATGTCTTTTAGATTCAGTAGTGACTGTAAGACCAGTTTTATCCCCTCCTGTGCATCAGGTTTAAGGGAATATTGTCTCTGATGAGGCCTATAATCATTCTTTGGTCTGATTTTAACTGGTTCTGCTCCTTTAATCAATCCTACATCTGCAGGTGCTTATGACCACAATTTAGGAGAGAGTGAACTTAGCTTCTCTTTCTCTTTTAACATAAACAAACCTCATGTCTGTTCATGCTCAACACTGAGATGTTGCGAGGGAGTGAAAGCCACTCTTTGGTTCAGCGTGACCTTCCACACTCTGTATCTGCTGTTGTACAATCTATCTGGACCCGCCTGTTTCCAATCAATCAATCAATCAATCAATCAATCAATCAATCAATCAATCAATCAATCAATCAAGGCCGACCACATTCTTGCTTGACATCCTAATTGCTTCCACATACCATCCTTTGGCTTAGCTACTGATATGTGTGTGACTGAGCCTGGAACGTGATACAAAGCTATTGCCGTTGATGGCAGGCAGTTTACCATTATCACTGCAGTTTCTTCATGAACATAGACATCTTGTGCCACGCCCGTAACTGTCTTTGGTAGCTGAGCAAACTTCTTGTCATACTTTGGATCTGGCAGTCCACCATAATGCATGGTTACATGCAGTGTATGTGGATTGTGCCATTCAGCTGTGTCTAACACAAGCTCACATATTTTATCTTTTACAAATCTAACGAAATTTGCTGGACCAGCATTTTCTACGACATCTAATGTCCAATAGGGTACTAGCTCATCCAGGCCTTCCAACACATTTACTTCTGTAGTCATGTGCTGGATTTTAATTTGTCCTTTCTTCCTTGGTAACAGTGCAATCCTCAACTGAGAGATTAAGTCACATCCTAATAGATTGACTGGACATTGTGGTGACAGAATCACTTGAGTCTTAGCTCGTAATCCTGACACCGGGTCTATAACATTTACATCTTCTGACAGTCTTGCTTTATTTACAACTCCATTTGCTGATCTCAGTCTCATTGTGTTTGTTGATTTCCTAATGTGTGGAACAGCATCTTTTACAACTGTCTTTCCTGCCCCAGTATCCACAAGAAACCATAACAAAACTCCCTTCAACTTCCAACTGAATTTAAGGTCTTTTAATATTTACACTAAAAATCTCCTCAAGATTCACTTCTACCTCCTCTACATCTAGTCATGTGTCCCATGGATGAGACTTATCCTCCCCCTTATTCTCTCTTCTGTCTTTCCTCATCCGCCTTCCTTTTCCTGCAATCTCTTGCCCAGTGACCTGGCTTGCAACAATAATGACAACTATTATCTCTCCTCTGCCGTGACCTCTTCCTCTTTGTTCTTAATAACATGCTTTGACTTAATCTTCTAGGAATATTTCACTACTTTTCTTTCCCTTTTTCTTATTCATATGCCTTTCTGCGTGCATGGCATGGTTTTCATATTCATTTACAGATACTGTAGGGAATGCTCTCATGTGGTTCTCTACGAAGTCTTTTATTTCTGCATGTGTACCATTATGGAGTGCTATTTTTAATTGCTGTTGATATGGCCCATTGTCATTATCGGAATACCACTTATCTGACGGAACACATCTCTCATTCTATGAGAATATTCTTCATATGATTCATTTTCTCTCTGCTTGCACCTTCTTATGGCACTATAATCAGCACAGTGTGTGAATTTGCCTCTCATTCTCCCAAATATACCATCAATTTGAGTTCTGAGATCATTTGTGTCATGGGCCCAGGGCCGTCCTGTTGCCTGCTCTATGGGAGTCCAATTTCCTCTGACTGTTGACCATTTAGGGCCTAAGACAGTCATCAGGACTTGTGTTTCTGCCCCATTTGTATAGTAACTTCTAATTAACTCATTTATTCCCTCTATACAAGCTTCGATGTCTGTGTCGGGCTTAGGAATTTCAGCACAAGCTTTTTCATAATCCTCTGGTGTCCAGGTCCTGTAGACCAGCATTGTGTGGGGTTGAAGTCCTACACCACTGTTTGGTTTGGCGACTTCTATCATTGGAAAAACATCTTCGACGCCAGGTTTTGCTTCTGCTACTGTGATGAATGAATCACCAAAGCCTATTGGGGGTCCTGGACGCCTGGACAGATTCTGTCTTTTCTTTTATTTCTTTCATCAAGGCCCTTAATTTCTCTGGTTTATCCAATTGTCCATCAAATCCAAATTGATCATGCCATATTTTGACAAAATTTGTTGACCCCATGTATCTACAACATGGAGGGATTTCGAACTGGTCTTTTGCCTATCCTTGTCCCAGTTTGAGTTATGTGAGTCTCTACAGGACATATAATCTCAGACTTCTATACTTCCTTTAAAATCCTTCGTTGGTACTTGTCAGGCTTCTACCTCAATGAGGCAGACAAGTCTTGCCTCTGCTTCCAACTCAGGAGGATAGTATAGGATCCCCACGACAATTTTGTCGAGACCACCGATGGGTCTTGGTTCCCCAAATGAACCTCAGTCAATTGCGGGAATGCTACTTACCCGTCTATGTCGTTTGTTCACCAGAATGTAGTTCGGAGTCCGTCACTGGAGGACTTCTCATCTCAAGAGGCCACCCAACTGACCTCGCGTCAAATTCACGACCGAGGTCTTTGATACAGAACCCCCATTGATGGGTTCTGGCTGTGCACAGTCTTCGGTGGTCAGCATCCCGCTGACGAGATTCCCTCACAGATGTCGGTATACAGCTCGAAGGACCAACTTATGTTAGAGTTGAAACAGAGCAACACAGCAAAACCCTGCGTGACGAAAGACACAGACACAGGTGGCAATTGAAGAGTTGTGTTTATCTTGTTATCATGTGTTCTACTATATGTTCCTGTCTTCTCTTAAAAGTACTTTAGAAGTTAGGCATGGTAGAATCATTAGCAAGTGTATTAAAGATCAGAGACATTCCTTTGACAGGATTGTTGTTTAGATCTCAGGAGGAAGTCAGGCTGGAGGTGTTAAACACCTATTGTAAAACGGGAGAGCATTGTGGTGTTGATAAGCTTATTTGAATGAAGAATGTGAATTTGATCTGGCCATCTGGGAAGACAACGGAGAACAACGACTGCAACAACATCAAATGGGAATGGAAGAAGAGGACGAGGTCATCCAAGAAGAAGGATTAGATTGGACTGTATGAGCATTGATAATTTGCATCTGTGTTTCTATAAAAGACTGGGCCAAGGGATAGTTAGGTTGTCAGACTTCATGCCCTGGCAATGGACTCAGTTATTCTAGGGTTATGAACTGGCCCGGAGCGCTGTAATATTTGTATCTTGAATTGGTTCTATTACTAAATACATTTTGAAATTGGCATTTTTGTTCTTGAAGTCTTCATTCAAAGAACACATGGATTAGCAGTGACACACGAGAGGTATTGCGATCCAACACCTTGCAAGGGAGAACGAGCAGCAGCTCACTCTGGAACACCCTACGTCATTCTGCTGCTCCTCTGCAAACCTCCTTCCTTTATTCACATCAGCTCATTATCTCGTTATATTTGTGGAATTTCACCTCCTCCCAAGATGCTTTTAAGGTTTTAGATAATCTCACAGTAAATCTGGTGCTCTGGACAAGTGTACTAAATCAAGATAGGTGAAAAATACTCTGTTTCTTCTTCAGCTACTTAGGTGCTAAACATACAAATGCATTTAAATGATAACAATAGAATACTTATTCTCACAGTAACTAAAAGTGGTGTTAAAAGTCTCACTCTGTCTCTGTCTCACCTGTCCCACTCTCCACCACAGGTCTGCTTAGTGAAGCTAGTTCCACTCCCTCGGATCCTCCGAGAGATGTCAGCAGCTCTTGCTAATCCAGGGGGTGTGGTTAATCAAGGGGGTATGTCAGTTTCCTCTCCCCTGTCCCATCATGTGGGGCAGAGTAGATCCCCACCTCGTCCGTCCCCACCCCTTTCTCCACCTCTGACAACTTGTAATCCCTCCGTTGGCCTACAGGGTGACAGTGATGGAGGGTTAGTATTCTATTAACACAGAACATAAGTTAGCACATAAATGGTGCTTACTGACTCAGACACAATTACCAGTCTTATTGCTTTGTGTGCAGGGTGGTGGATTTCACCAGACTTCCATCGCCAACTCCAGAGAACAAAGACCTATTTTTTGTCACAAAAGGCTCCAGTTTGCAGCCAACATCAGGTGGAACTCTGACTTTAATTCAATCTCTGATGTTTGACCTCACTTTGACCTTTCTCTTTCTCCTCTGCTGCAATGTAATTTCCAGCAGGCCCTCAGGACTCTCCAGCTCCTAGTTCATCCTACTCTGAGCCCAACGAAAATGAGGTGGCCTTTGAACTGACCAATGAGGGACGAAAAGAAGGGGCAGAACTGACCAATGAAAATCGCAGTCTGTCCCTGCTTGACCTGCAGGAATCCTCCTCAGGCGATGTTATTGACAACATCCAATGGCAGCGTAGGACAGGGCTCCTTCCCTTGTCCTTCCAGAACCCTGTTTATCACATGACTACTACATCCCCACGGCAACAGACTGAAGCCCCACCTTCAGATGGCTCTGTGGGTTCACAGGGCAATGCTGAAGACAGGAACACCACAGCAACCAAACCAGCATTCCTTACACAGATGTCAGTGGGGCTGGGAGGACCCGAGAGGGGTGAGAGAATGTCAGCCTTATCGAGCAGCAGCAGCGGGGAGGAATACTCAAGACGTGCACTGTCTCTATCAGAGACACCAGGTACGGCATGCATGACAACTACACCCTCAATCAAACTCTATGATCTACTGACCTGGTAATACCATTGATGTTGTCCCACTTCACAGGAAGCACCATCCCCCTGCGTCAAAACGTCTCATGTCCTCAGAGACGCATCGATCAGCCTCCGCTCCCCTGCTCTACCCCAGCAGGACCCCCTCGAGGTCGGACACCTCCAAACATTACCAGTGGGGGTGGAAGTTCAGCCTACCCTCCCCGCCCTGCTTCAGGCAGCATGATATCGTCCAGTCCAGACTGGCCGAACAGTAGCCAATCACGACTCAGACAGATGTCATCCTCATCAAAAGGGGACAGTCCAGAGAAAAGACCTGCTGCCAAGGTATGGCTGTAGGGTTGCAGGTTTTTGTAACTGGTAATGCTGGGTTAGGGTTTCCTCAGCACTTGCTTGGTTCATTGCTGCATCTGACCCCTTAACCTAACCCTTCCCCCACTATGCTGATTGTATGGTCCCTGTCAGTGTCAGGCAGGTGGACATCAGACCAGATCAGAACAAGTCATTCTTGATTACAACCTTTACATCAGTTTCTGACATTTTTGTGATCACTCATAAACCTTGGATTGTCATTGGTGGAGAACTGCAGTGATGGTTGCCCTTCTGAATCCTTCTTAAGCAGGAGTTTCTTCCCTTAATCTGTGCTTCAATAAAATGCAGTCTCTGAGTTTTGGAGGCAGTTGATCTGACCTTTTTGGTTTTAACTGTAATCTTCTATATATATACACATCATGTCCAGTCAACTGAATCTACAATCAAGGTGCAGGAACATCTCATGTCAACATCCTAAATTAAAACATCGAAATAAAAGATAGCTAAATTTCAAATCATCCTAAAAGGGTCTGGATGCTTGCATCAGTGCAATATTTTAGCTTTTGTTTTAACCAAACATTTTTCACACAGGTTTTACTTTCATTTACTATTGCCACAGCACCCATCCATTGCCACCACTGAACAGAATGAAAAACATGCAATCTGAAACACCCATGCCTGGCTGGCCATCTACTGTTGATTTGTTTATGAGATCTGAGGTGAGGGTGGGCAAATATTTATACTTTTGTTTTAGTGACATTGAGATAGAGGTTAGAGTGGCACACTGGAAGCAGACTTTACCAACCTCCAGAGGGGAAAATCACAATTTTTACACATTATTAGCATATACATAAACATACAAAGAATGGAGATATAATCATTGAGGAAGCTGTCCTCGAAAGGCACTCTGAATGTAACAGGAATAGTACCTTGCTCAAGGGCACCTCGGCAGTGCTCTGAATATGTTGAAGCACAGCTCTTGTGTCAAGTGGGAACAAAAAGTCTCAACTTAAGTCAGGACAAAGCTGTTAATGACTGAAGAAGCCTCTGGAATGAGGAGAAATGTCCTCCAGTTTGTCAACAATCCAGTTGATGCTCTGCTAGACCTCTGTATGTTACTTTATTTCCCAGTCCTTTAGCCTAAAGAAGTCTGTCTTTCCTAAGAGTCTGTTTTTAGTTGAGATATTTAAGGTTTAGTGGGGTTTTGTTGTTTCAACAGGAATGCTGATGTATTTGCAGGCATTAATGAAGTCTTTGAAAAGAAATTCAGGTTTCTATTTAAAATATTCCACTGTGTGGTCTGCCTGCTTTTGAATGTAGATTGATCTTTAAATCTTTGAATTTTGTTATACTGTATCATAAGAGTGAAACATAAATGCGCACTGTACACCTCCCCACTTCCTCTCCTTTCCTCCATTTCCCACTAGCTGGATATAACACACCGTTATAACACACCACATCTCATACTTCTAGAAAATAATTCAAATTAGGCTGATGGCATATGGGGTGTGGTACGGGGTTTGACCCACTGCAACTGTCCTTTGCCTTCTTGCCATTGATGTATTTGGGTGAGTGCCATACATTTGGTATCACCAGCTGATTGGCTACTCTTTCATAGACTGGTTCAGTTTAAGTCCAAATGTTGACTAAATGTTCAACTTTCCTCATTTGTAATGCTAGTATGTCTATTAAAACAATATACAAACAAGGTGAAGCTTATAGTACTGACATAAAGCCTGCAGCGTTCACCAATTAGCCACAACCCTGCCCTTAGGAATTATGGGGAATCTGAAAAGGCCAATTTTCCCCCTGCTAAAGAGATATTCTAGAAGAGGATAGTAAAGAATAGAACAGAACAGGGCCGAACAGACTTTAAAGCTTGTTTGTTTTCAGGCTCCATCTCCTTGTGCTCTGGACCGAACTGCTGCCTGGCTGCTCAACATGAACTCTGCATCCTCCTATGGTGATGCAGATGAAGATCGAAATGACGACTCCCTCATAGAGAAGGTACATTTTGCTTCTTTACTGATTCTGGCTGTATGTTGGGGTTCACGGGATGAAAAGATGTTTTGGAGGGTTAGACTTTTTCTTCTGGTTTTTATCTGATTCTTGTCATGTCTCTTTAAATTGACCCTCTTCTTACGAGCGCCACCACCTGTTATGGAGGCCAAACTACAACAGAATATTTTGCACATTCGGCACAAATTTTCCACCATTATGTGTAGTTGGAGATTCTTTTTAATTAATTTTTTTACATGTTTATTTTATATTTGAGAGGATTTGGCATAAATAACCTTTTATACTTCATTTGGTTTGTACAGTATCAGCAGGAGATTGCGTTGCTACAGGAAAAGTTACGAATTGCAGCATTGCGTCAGGATGAGTGTGAAGCCCGACTTTTGATCCAGGATCAGCAGAACCAGAGAATGCTGCTGGAATACCAGGTGAGGAGGCAACACCCAAGGTCAGCTGACTGATGCTGGTTCATAAAAGAGAGCCCTGTATACAGACCCTAGAAATCAGCAAAAATGTGTGTGTGTGCGCGCGCGCGCGTGTGTGTGTGTGCCAGGCTCGACTCGAGGACACAGAGAGTCGACTGAGGAGACTGCAGGATGACAAAGATCTGCAGATGAACAGCATTATCAGCAGGTAAAACTCTCTGCCCCGTCTACTTCTATTTCTGTCAATCTCCTCATTTTTCTCTCCTTTTCTGCTCCTGTCCTATGTTCTCTCTCTCTCTCTCTCTCGCCCTCTCTCGCTGACCGCGTGCTGGGAGTTTGCTGGAGAGCGTGCTGAGTTTTCTGTAAGTTTGTGAGTCTTCCCCTTCTTGGCGGTGTGTCTGCCACTATCATCGGGGTGGTTGTAGTCGAGTGGTTTGGTGCAGTTTGGCGGAGGGTTCGTCCTGTTTTATGGTGGGGATGGCGTCATCGGTGACGCCGCCTCTTTCAATCCGACACGGGGTGCGGGTTCAGCCTGACCCGTCGGTGCCGGTGGAGGAGGTTCTCCTGACCGTAGGAGACCATGTGGGACATTCTAACCTGTCCCACGCCTCCAGGATGAATAGAGGAGTGGTGGTGTTCGTGAAAGAGGAGCGACTGGTGGCTGAGTTGGTGGCAAGGGGGGTGACTCTGAATGGCGCGTACCTGCAGGTTTTCCTGCTCGCTGTGCCCTTTACTCGGGTCACTGTCTCAAGTGTTCCCCCGTTTATCCCTAATGAGGTTCTGGAGCAGGAGCTGCAGGGCTTCAGGAAGATGGCGAGTGGTCTGAGGACCGTGGGTCTGGACTGTAGGAGCGATAAACTAAGGCACGTGCTCTTGCTCAGGAGGCAGTGCTTCATGTTCCTCAAGTGTCCAACACAGACAATAGACGTGTCCTTCAGGGTGAGACATGGAGAGGGACACTACATGGTGTATGCTAGTTCTGGAAGCATGAGGTGCTTGTTGTTTAGCGATGGTTGGTGGTGGGCTGAGCTGTCCAATGAGCGTTCAATGGGAAATAAGACAGGGATGTCCTATTTCTGGACAGTTATATACCTTGGCCATTGAGCCTCTCCTAATCAACTTAAGAGCTAGGCTCTCGGGACAGACGGCAGGATGACAAAGATCTGCAAATGAACAGCATTATAAGCAGGTAAAACGCTCTCCTTCCCTCGTTGGCCAGCCGACCCGCCCATCAGCGCAGCGCCACGCATGCACGACGGGGGCAGTGACAGGGTGACACAGGTAATGTTACACTTACGCACAACACAAACACAGAGTCACTGGGACACACACAGGGCACAATGGTAGTCACGACCGTGGAGGTGGAGGAGCCAGCAGGGCTGGACCTGGACCTAGGGAGTGAGTTTCTCACCAGGGAGCTGATGAAGCTGATGACAGCCACAAGAGTGGCTGAGACTGTCCTAGAGATGGAGGATGTTGTCGTGGAGAACAGCCTCAATGTATCAACCAAAAGAAAGAATACAGATACAAAGGTAAAAAATGATAAGATAAAGAAACTGTCCACCGAAGAACAGGTGTCTCCTGCTCTTGAGCCGGCGGTGGACACACCTGGCCTCCAGGACGGGCAGGTCATGGTAAGGTCGAAACACACAACCTCCCCACCACGGTAGAGGTAAGATCTTAAGACCGAGCCCGAGTCCGAGTCCGAGCCCGACCCAACCCGAAATTCGGGTCGGGCTTAAAATGCGTAAAATGTCAATCATTACGTTCGGGTCGGGTCGGGCCGGGCTTCTCTCTCGCTGACTTTTTTTTAATAAATATTTGTTTATAAAAATATACACTAAAACGATGTGTGGATACTAAACTAAGGAATACTTATTATAAATAAATAATTTGGATAAAACAGAGAAGGCGCTGTAAGGTAATTGCTATATAACTACTACTAAACAGGAAGTGTAGAGCCAGAGCACGCTTTGGGAAACGTGCGCAAAGCCGCTTTGCATACGTTTTGCCAAAACGTTAGTATGTCGTGAATGTAATCTTCCCTCCGCATCCGCAAGTTTACATCTATTTTAATTTATAATTTAATTAATTTAATTTATAATTTCGGGTTTGCTTCGGGCTCGGGCCTGCAAATCAAGTAAATTGGTCGGGCTTGGGCTGGGTCGGGCTTTAATGCCCGCGGGCCTGGGTCGGGTCGGGCTGGATTTTTTAGGCCCGATCTTACCTCTACACCACGGTGCACACATAAACAACTCACCTCACACACACAAATCACAGGACACACACAGCACCCCAACGGACACAGAGAGTGCACAAAACGCTTTGTTAGACACACAGGAAAGCAACAGTTCACGAGACATGCAGGAGACTTTTAATGATAATGATAACATTCAGGTGGAGACACATCATGGTTATTCTCTCTCAAAGATTAGGTTTTTCCTCAGGACCACAAAGGGGATGAGGTCTGTACAGGTAGACTACTTCCCGGACCTCCAGCTATTTCATGAGTCCGCCAAGCACCTTGTGAGGGCTGGGAGCTTCGGCGAGCCCTCGTTTACTGACCAGGAACTATACCGCCTCAAAAAACTGCTGCTGAAGGTTCGGTCTCGTCATGAGAGCGCCGACTAGGTTACACACTCTGTCCATGTTCACGGGGGTTGACATGCAGCCTCATCATGGCAGATATCAGGTTAGGAACTCTGAACATTAATGTTGCTCGGGAGGACACGAAAAGGGCCTCAGTTTTCGTCCTCATCACCAGCAAAAAACTGAGCGTAGCCTTTCTTCAGGAGACCCACAGCACTCCGGACAATGAGCCTGACTGGAGAAGGGAGTGGGCGGGGCAGCTGTTTCTTAGCCATAGGAGCAGCAACAGTGGACGGGTGGGGGTCCTCTTCTCCAGAGATTTTGTACCTCTCTCCTCCTCTGTAGAGGAAGGGGTTAGGGTTAGGGTATGCTCCCACTGCTGGGTTGGACAGGCTGCTTTTGCTAAACGAGGTAGAGAAGGTTGTCGCCAGTTGTAACAACAATGAGTTTCTGTTCCTGGGCGGAGATTTTAATTGCACAGAGAACCCCCTGCTGGACAGGAACCACCCGGAACCTCATCTGCCATCAAAAAGTACCCTCAGAAAGCTGGTGCAGGCTTGTGAGTTGTGTGACGTGTGGCGGTATTTCCATCCGGGTCAGAGAAAATTCACCTGGACCCACTCCAGGGGGAACCAGCTCTCTCTGGCCAGGAAGGATCGTTTCTATTTCTTTAGGCACCATATAAATATAGTTAAGAGGGTGTCTATCAGCCCGGTTGGTCTCTCTGATCACTCTCTCGTAAGTTGTGTTGCTTATATAAGGAATGCAAAATGTGCAAGTGCATATTGGCACTTTAACACCCAACTGTTGCATGATAATGTTTTTAATGAAGCCTTCAAAACCCTGTGGAGCAATTTTCAAATGACAAAACACAGTTACAGCTCCACTCATCAGTGGTGGGATGTTGGGAAGGTCCACATCAAACAGTTTTGTCTGCAGTACACCCTCAATGCCAGCAGGGACATGGCCAGGTCCATGAGAGACCTGGAGAGAGAAGTGGTGGAGCTCCAACTTTTGGCAGGAAAAAGAGAGCATATTCAGTCTCTCAAGACTAAATCATCTGCTTTAGGTGACCTGCTGGGTGTGGCTGCTCAGGGCGCTCTGGTCCGCTCAAGGTTCCAACACATCGCCCAGATGGATGCCCCCTCTCACTTTTTCTTTGGCCTGGAACGGAAGAATGGCCAGAGGAGGATGATACACTCCCTAAATCAAATCAAATCAAATCATCAAATCAATCTTTATTTATATAGCGTCTTATACAATCAAAATTGTTTCAAGGCGCTTTCCAGAATCCCAGGGCCTAACCCCAGACAAGCAACAGTGGCAAGGAAAAACTCCCCTTTAACAGGAAGAAACCTGGAGCAGGACAAGGCTCATGTAGGGGGACCCTCCTGCTGACAGAGGGGGAAGAGGAGAGGAGAGGAGAGGAGAGGAGAGGAAAAGGAGAAGGAGAAGGAGAAGGAGAAGGAGAAGGAGAAGGGGAGGGAGGGGGAGAGGAGAGAAGAGGAGAGGAGAGGAGAAGGAGAAGGAAGAGGAGGGGAGAAGGAGAGGAGAGGCACAGAGCACAGAAACACACAAAAAAATACACTATACAACGGGTCAGCGGGGCCAGAGGTCATCATGCAGCTCCGAAAGGTGGCGAGAGGGGGAGGGGGGGGGGGGTGGGGGGAGCAGAAAAACTATACAGGAATCATCATAACTAGTCTGCTTGATGAGGAGGAGGAAAGGAGAGGAGAGGAAACCCTGACCCAGTGGGGTGACAGAGGCCTGTCAGGTGATCGTGTTTCCGGACCCCGGCAGCCCTGGCCTATAACAGCACAGCTAGAATGTGACCTAATGATTAGACGACCCCCTAAGTATGATAATTTTTCTATCTATGATAGTAAATGGAACTACAAAATTACCAACAATAAGCTTTTTCAGGTAGGTTTTAAGTCTGATCTTAAAACTACCAATGGAGTCAGCCTCCCGTACCTGGACAGGGAGCTGGTTCCATAGCAGGGGGGCCTGGTAGCTAAATACTCGGCCCCCCATTCTACTCCTAGAAACTCTGGGAACCACAAGTAGACCAGCATTCTGAGAGCGGAGTGGTCTATTGGGCTGGTAAGGTATCCTCCAGGTAGGATGGAGCTAGGCCTCTGAGGAAGGGTTTTAAAAATTATTCAAAATTTAATGGGCAGCCAATGAAGAGACGCCATTACAGGAGTTATGTGATCTCTTTTGTCAATACCTGTCAGAACTCTGGCTGCAGCATTTTGGATCAACTGGAGGCCTCTTAAAGAGTTGTTTGGACACTCTGATAATAAAGAATTACAATAGTCCAGCCTAGAAGTAACAAAAGCATGAATTAACTTTTCAGCATCAGGCTGCGTCAGTAGCTTCCTGATCTTTGTCAAGTTCCTCAGGTGAAAAAAGGCACTTCTAGAGACTAATTTAATGTGTGAGTTGAAGGAGAGATTTTGATCAAAAGTTACTCCTAGATTCCTCACAGAGAGACTAGATGTTAATGAGATACCATCTAGAGTGATCATGTGATCTAATCTATCCCTGAGAGGTTCAGGACCAAACACCATGACCTCAGTTTTTCCTGAGTTAAGGAGGAGGAAATTTGAAGACATCCACGACTTTATGTCTTTAAGACAGGTCTGGAGCTTCACTAACTTCTCTGTCTCCTCTGGTTTCATGGATAAATAAAGCTGAGTGTCATCAGCATAACAATGAAAATTTATCCCATGCTGCCGAATAATGTTCCCTAAGGGAAGCATGTACAAGGTGAAGAGGATTGGTCCAAGTACAGAACCTTCAGGAACCCCACGGCTAACCCTACTGTATGAAGAGGGAGTACCATGGACATGAGCAAACTGGTATCTATAAGATAAGTATGATCTAAACCAGTCTAGTGCTGTCCCTTTAATGCCAATCACATGTTCCAGTCTATGTAACAGGATGCTGTGATCAACTGTATCAAAAGCAGGACTGAGGTCCAGCAGAACCAGCATAGAGACCAGTCCATGATCTGAAGCTATGAGAAGATCATTAGTAACTTTAAGAAGTGCTGTTTCTGTGCTGTGATGAGCTCTAAAGCCTGACTGAAACATCTCAAACAGGCTGTTCCTCTGCAGGTGCTCCAGTCACCACCACCTTCTCTAGAACTTTAGAGATAAAAGGAACGTTGGATATCGGCTTATAATTTGCTAATACGTCAGGATCCAGTGATGGTTTTTTAAGCAACGGCTTAATCACTGCCACCTTGTAGGACCGGGGTACATAACCTGTCACTAAAGAACCATTGATCTGGTCCAGGATAGAACTGCCTATACAATGGTGAAACATCCTTCAACAGGTGTGTTGGGATGGGATCTAAAAGACACGTGGTGGTCTTGGATTTCTGAATTAGCGATGACGCCTCAGAAAAATATATAGGGCTGAAGGAGTTTAAGGGCTCGTTGGAGACCCTGTATGTTCCCACAGTCAGCACATCTGGTGATGGTCCAGTTGTTGGGATGGCCTGGTTAGCTTTCTCTCTGATAGCTAGAACTTTATCAGTGAAGAAGCTCATGAAGTCTTCACCACTAAGGGAAGAAGGGATACGTGGATCTAAAACACTGTGACTCTTGGTTAATTTGGCCACAGTGCTGAAAAGAAACCTGGGGTTGCTCTTATTTTCCTCAATTAAGGAAGAAAAATAAGCTGTTCTAGCCTTACGGAGGGCCTTTTTATAAACTAATAGACAGTCTTTCCAGGCTACATGATAGCTGTCAATTTTACAAGAATGCCACTTCCTTTCCAGTCTTCGCACTTTCTGCTTGAGGGTCCTGATATGTGAATTATACCAGGGGGCACACATCCTCGGATTTACTATTTTCTTTTTCAGGGGGGCAACAGAATCAAGCGTGATTCTCAGTGAGGTTGCTGCACCTTCTGCAATAGAGTCAACCTCAGCAGGGCTAAGTTTATAATGATTTACCCCTGGGGAAACACACGGTGGTCCTGGGATTAGTACAGGGATCACTTCCTTAAACTTAGCTATAGCATTATCTAAAAGACATGTGCTATAGTAAGACTTTGTTCTGAGGATAGAAGAATCCTTAATCATAAATGTGAAAGTGATCAAAGAATGGTCTGACAGGAGTGGGTTCTGAGGGAACACTGACACATGTTCTACCTCAACACCATAAGTCAGAACTAGATCTAAGGTGTGGTTGAAGCTATGAGTTGGTTGGTTTATCTGCTGGAGAAAACCAACTGACTCCAGTAATGAAATGAAGCCATTTCTAAAGTTGTCATTTACAACGTCACAACATCGTTACAACATGGATATTAAAGTCTCCAATGATAATGACTTTGTCTGTTCTAAGGACCAAGTCAGATAAGAAATCAGAGAATTCAGACAGGAACTCTGAATGTGGCCCAGCAGGGGGCCGATATACAACTACAAACAAAAGTGGCTTTTCTATCTTCCAGTTCAGATAGGTGATGCCAAGAGTCAGGCTTTCAAATGAACTGGAGCCATATTTTGGTCTAGGATTAATTAATAACTTGGAGTGATAGATTGCTGCCACTCCCCCTCCTCGACCAGTAACACGTGGAATATGATAATTAAGATGGGTAGGAGGAGTAGATTCATTTAAGCTCACATACTCCTCCTCCTGAAGCCAGGTCTCAGTAAGACAAAATAAATCAATGTGATGATCCGCTATCAGGTCGTGCACTAACAGGGATTTACACAAAAGAGATCTAATATTTAACAGTCCACACTTAATTGTGATATTAGTTTCTCCAACTTGTGCTTTAGTATTCATTTTAATAAGATTATGGTGATTGACCGCTCCCCTGCTCTGTGCTTGGTAAACTTTTAACCGTGGAACAGAGACTACCTCTATAGTGTTAAATATGTTATTGTTGGCAGATGAGGGTTCTAAGGAAGCAGCAGAGAGGTGTGTAAGACTACAACTCTGCATCCTGGTCTGGACCCTGGATTGTCAGGTCACTTTGGGTCTAATAAAATTAGCCAGATTACTAGAAATGAGAGAGGCACCATGCCGTGTGGGATGGACACCGTCTCTCCTAATCAGACCAGATTTCCCCCAAAAAGTGCTCCAATTGTCTATAAAGGCCACCTGGTTTTCGGGGCACCACCGTGACAGCCAGCGAGGAAGCGACGACATGCGGCTAAACATCTCATCGCTGCCCAGATTGGGGAGGGGACCAGAGAATGCTATGGAGTCCAACATCGTTTTTACGTAGTTACACACCGACTCCAAGTTAATTTTAGTGACCTCCGACTGACGAAGACGGGTGTCGTTGGCTCTGACGTGAATAATAACTTTACCAAATTTACGTTTACGTCTCGCCAGCAGCCATACATTTGCTTCTATGTCGCCGCTCTGGCCCCCGGAATGCACTTGACTATGGTCGCTGGAGTCGGCTTCACGTAGCGCAAAACAGAGTTGCCAATTACCAGGGTCGGTTTCTCAGCGGGTGTGTCGCAGAGTGGGGAAAAGCGGTTAGCCACGGGAAGCGGGTGATGGTGCACCGTGGGCCTTTGTTTTGGGCTACGCTTCCTACGAACCGTCACCCAGCCGACCTGGCTAGCCGGCTGC
This sequence comes from Takifugu rubripes, assembly GCF_901000725.2. NCBI lineage: Eukaryota > Metazoa > Chordata > Actinopteri > Tetraodontiformes > Tetraodontidae > Takifugu > Takifugu rubripes. The sequence goes on from NC_042305.1 coordinate 6,112,474, forward strand.
TCGGCTGCTGCCGGGGGACCGCTAGCTGTAGCTATGCTAGGCGGCTCCGCAGCAGCTAGCTTATCCTGGCTACCTGACGCAACTCCAGCTAACTCCAAGCTGCGGAACCGCGTCTCAAGCTCGCTAAGTCTCACCTCCATAGCCATAAATAAACTACACTTTCTGCACCTATTCCCTTCACTAAGGGAGGCAGAGGAGTAACTAAACATTTCACACGCTGAACAGACAAAGACACCGGGTGAAACAGACGGTGAGGCCATGCTAGCGCTAATAATCGGCGAAGCCCTGTATTTGTTTAATATGGGTTATTTCTCACTGTTGTTATCAGGCGACTAGAATGTCCCAAGTGTTCAAATTTTAATTAAAGTGAATACAACACACAAAGTGTTCAAAGTGTTCAATATTAAGTGAATACAACACCCCGTGCACAATGCAACCAACGAACGATTGAGAAGACAGGAAGTGACGCAATACGTTACCAGCAGGAAGTCAAGGTCTGTCTATTAACAGCACGTCTGCGGAAATATTGCTGCAAAGGTCATCGCCTGAAGGAAGTGCAAGGCAGCGGCGAGAGAAATGTGTGTGAAATAGCCACGGCCAGGTTCTCAGCTGGTAACGCTCTCTGCCTCGCTTGCCAACAATGGACAGGTGCTTGAGGTTAAGATTCGCCTATTGAGATTCGCCAGCGGGCGGTCATATACTACAGGGATCTGTACAGGAAGGAATGCCGGGAAGAGCCTAAGGTGGAGCAGTCCTTCCTGAGCGGTCTACCCCAGGTGGGTGAAGACAACAACGGAGAGCTTGATGCTCCTCTGTCCGCTGAGGAACTGACAAGAGCGTTGCATGGCCTGGCTGGTGGGAAAGCCTCAGGCATTGATAGGCTTCCAGCGGAGTTTTACAGGGCCTTCTGGCCTGTTCTCGGCGAGGACCTGCTGTGCGTCCTCAGGGACAGTCTGAGCCAAGGTCGGCTGCCACTGAGCTGCAGGAGAGCCGTCCTTACCCTCCTCCCAAAGAAAAGGGACCTACAGGACGTAAAGAACTGGCGCCTGGTGTCCTTACTATGCACCGACTACAAGCTGCTGTCCAAGGTGTTGGCAACTCAGCTGAGAAAGGTGATGGAGAGGGTGATCCATGTGGACCAGACGTATTGTGTGCCCAGCAGGTCTCAATCTCTGACAACATAGCTTTAATTTGAGACATTTTGGACCTCTCTGGTTCATTGGGTCGTGGGCTTGGTCTGATTTCTCTGGACCAAGAAAAGGCTTTTCACAGGGTGGAACACCAGTACCTGTGGCGGACGCTGCAGGCCTTCGGATTCAGCCCAGGTTTCATAGCCAGGATCCAGGCCTTGTACTGTGGCATTGAGAGTGTGCTGAAGATCAACGGTGGCCTAAGTGCTCCCTTCATTGTCCGGAGGGGAATCAGGCAGGGCTGCTCAATGTCAGGGATGCTCTGCACTCTGTTTATTGAGCCCCTCCTCCAGAGACTGAGAGCAGAGCTATCGGGTTTCATCATTCCAGGTTGTCTGAGGCGTTATGTTGCGTCTGCCTACGCCAATGACATTGTTTTCATCAGTAGTCAGAACGACATCACTAACCTCTCTGAAACTGTTACTAGGTTTAACAAACTGTCATCGGCAAAGGTTAATTGGGCCAAAACTGAAGCCTTGGCATTGGGAGAATGGTGTAAGCAGCTAACATTACCGGGGGGGCTCTCCTGGAGGGCAGAGGGGGTTGAGGTACTTGGGCATCCACCTTGGTGATGAAGCCTTTATGACCAAGAATTCCTCCTGTCCAGGATACAGGCGGTTATGGTGGATTTCTTCTGGGATCGTCTGCACTGGATACCACAGAGTGTCCTTTTTCTGCAGAGGGAGGAAGGAGGACTTGGCTTGGTCCACCTGGAGAGCAGAGGAGCGACTTTCAGGCTCTAGTTTGTCCAAAGGCTGCTGTGTGGTCCATTGGATCTGGTCTGGAGACCTGTGGCTCAAGCTGTGCTGAGGCGATGTGGTGGAATGAGGTTGGCAGCAACCCTAATTTAAATGGACCTAACAGGGGTCAGATTGGATGAACTCCCAGGGTATTACAACAGACTTTTTCAGGTATGGAAGTTGTTTACACAGGGGAGACGGACCACTTGCAACTCCATTTTCTGGCTTCTGGAGGAGCCGATGGTCTATGGGGCCCGTTTCAGGTATGAGGCAGGACCACAACTGGCCCAGAAAATGCAAGAGACAGGTGTATTCACACTGAGGCAGTTGGTCAACGTGTGTGGCCCCCGGTTGGACAATGCAGCAGCGCTGGCTCGGCACACAGGTGCAGGTCAGTGAGGGTCCTGAACCAGATGCTGGGTGGATGGAGACACCAACTGGCGGCCAGTGAGCTGGAGCTGGTGAGCGAGTTCTGTAAAGGATGGAAACCAGCCAATCATGATGACCCCTTTCCAGAAGTGAGGTTAACGCCAGTGTTGGAGAATGTTCCTGGCTCGCAACCACTCTTGAGAAAGGTGCAGCCTGTCGATTTAAGTTCCTCGTCGGGGAAGCTTATGTACAACACACTGGTCAAGGTTCTAAACCAACGCAGCTTGGCAGGCCGTATCGACACCAAATGGAGGACGCAACTGGCCCTCACAGAGACCCAGAGGCCAGAGTGGAGGTCCCTGTACAAGTTACCTCTAACCGGGAGGGGTGGGGATCTACAATGGAGAATCCTTCATGGGGCCATCGCAGTCAATGGGTTCTTATCGCATATCAACCCAGACATCGGTGCCGAGTGTTCTGTGACCATAGAGAGACGGTGTGCCACTGTTTCTCCGAGTAAAAACCGCCTCTCTGTGCTGTTCCTGCTGCTGAATCAGATGTTCTTCCTGCTTGGTGAAGCTTTTTCACAAACTATCTTTATATATCTGGGTTTCAGATACCACAGGAGAGGGAAAGCTAAATGCCAGCTGCTGAACTTCTTTATATGTCAGACGAAACCAGCCATCTACGTGAGCAGGAGGAACAAGATAGGCGGGTCTCTGGACTGTGATCTTCAGACCATCTTCGCTAGGATGGTCAAAGCTCGGATAAAAACGGAGTTTAATTTTTACCGAGCAACGAACAGTATTGAAGAGTTTAAGAGCACATGGTGCCTGAATGATGAACTATGTCTGGTGGAGGAGGAGGAGCTGGTCTTTGGAGGCCTCCTCAACTGAATGTGTGTTTTCTGTTTTCTTCTTGTTTGGATAATGTTTTTGTTTTTTGTAATGACAAATTAAATTGAGTTTTTGAAAAATCCAAAAGAAATCTCTCTCTCTATCTCTCTCTCTCTCTCCTCTCCCCCTGGTTTCCTCAGTCGCTAGTCTCTGACCATGTGACCTGTCATGCAGGTTAATGGCAGTAGAAGAAGAGCTAAAGAAGGACCATTCTGACATGCAGGCCGTGGTGGACTCCAAACAGAAGATCATAGAGGCTCAGGTACTTTCACTGTAAAATGTAGGGTTTTATTGAGAAAGGTCCCCTAGAACCACTTATCTTCTGTCTTTCAGGAGAAGAGGATCACAAGTCTTGATGCAGCAAACAGTCGTCTGATGGCAGCACTGACTCAGCTGAAGGAGCGTTACACAGTCACGTCGCAGCGAAACGGCTTGTCTCCTAGCAACACCTCTTCCCTGCAGATCACTGAAAACGGAGAGTTCCGTAACACCGACAACAGCTGAGCTCCAACTTTCCGCGAAAGGATGAAGAAGTGTGAATTATGGTAATCAATAAGTATCCAACATGGTTTAACCATTAAAACTGTTGTAGCCTCCCCAGAGCTGTGGTCAACATCTGCCTCCTCCATGATGGATGTGAAACCACCTGTTGACCTTCATGCCACTTTTTAGTTGCATGTTTCCTCTTTGAACTCCTTATATCATATCCTGTTTCTCCTTGATGCTTCCCATTGACTGGTCATGTGTTCATCATCATAATAACCTGCCAGGAAGAACTTCACCTGAACGGCTCTTCTATACATTGACTTTACCAAGAGTCATTTTCGTTTGGGTTCTAATCCTCACTCAGCTAATATGGTTCTGGACTGTTGGCCTGTCCGTGGCTCCAGGTTCTGCTCTGTCTCTATAATGTTAGACCTGACATCACCCATTGGTTCCTGAAATGCACTTCATTCTGATTCTTGCTGTATTGGCACTGGTTTCTAAAGTTGTGCTTTTTGATTGAAGCACAGAGTTTCTGATCCGTGGGAGAGCTCGAAGATGGTTTCCCCTCCACATCTACACGTGACAGCCCAAAGCTGCTGGATTTACTGCTAAATGCTAACTGCTAACAAAGACTGAAGTAAACTTTCTAGTTGAGACGATGAATAACAGATGTTCATGTATGATAGAGCTAATATTAGGACTGTGGCTGATGCTACTGTGTCTGACTTTATGTTGAACTGTATCAAATTTATGATTAAAAATACAAGAAAGCAGTTTTTTCTATCACGTGTGCTGAAAATGTTTGGTTTTCGTACAGTGGTGACCTTGAGCTCAGAATCCACAGCAGGAACGAACCATCCTGAAGTGTCGGTGAAGCTGTTTGGACTAAGGCATCAGCGCTGTTACCATGACAGCAACTATTGTATTGGCTTGCCCAACATTTTGTATGGTGCAAATATGAAAGAATTTAAAGCTTTTGGAAACAGTTCTTTTTAGACCCAGTTAGCTGCCTGTTGTGATAAGTGCTGGACAAAATCCACAACATATTTAAAGTCAGTCTTCATTTGATGCCTCAAACTTCTGAAGTTTTCAAAGTGTAATTCTTTGTAAAGTGATCAACACTTTAGTCAACACTTCAGGTCGACTTTGTTAGTCACGTTGATCCAAATATTTCTAATGGTAAAAGGAAGTGTTCTACCCTGGCTGGGTCACCCAAGTGAGGATGTGTGATGATCTGAGACCCAGAGCATCGGATGATCTTGGGTTCGTTCCTGATCACGTGTCCAGGCTGTATCTACTTGGTGTTCCCATCAGCTGGTTTGCCAACGTGTCTCAAACTCTATAAAATCTATAAAGCTACACTGTCAAACACAAAAAAATAACTTGGTGTGATCTTATAATAAGCAGGGGCATCAAAAAAGCTGTTGTGGGAGGCAGCAGTCCTATTGGTTCCCCTTGCTGAGAGGTCCGTGTGGATACTAGGTAAACATTTATCTTCATCACCCTAAAATGACTCAATTTTGAAGGTGGCTGATCAAATTTTGTTTACATAAACTGTCAATAAACATTACTGTTTCAATAGTCACTTGGCAAGATATCAATAGAGGTAGACAAGCTCTCTGAGTCAGGTTCTCCCAAGAGTTCCTATGTTGTGTTCTCACCCACCTCTGAGCCTATTTTACATATATTATGTCTAATCTGACACCCAGGTCAACAACTTTCACCTCTGCAGTACAAATGATATTAATTGTTTTTATTTTGATAATTTCCCCTTGTAAATGCTGTTTAATCATTGCTGCTTGTTCCCTCTGGACTCTGTTTCTCTTGTTTTTAATCTCTCTGTGAAATTCCAGTTTCACCCATAAATAATTTAATAAACTTCTGTTCTGTAGCATATTAGGTCTTTTCAAGTTTTTTTTCTTTCTATTTTAGGTTTCTAATTCATCTCTCTGGCGCTTTCCTCAGACCAGTGACCCCAGACCAGTGACCCCACTAACCCCAACCCCATTAGGTCTTTTCAAGTTTTTTTTCTTTCTATTTTAGGTTTCTAATTCATCTCTCTGGCGCTTTCCTCAGACCAGTGACAGACTGGTTGAATTGGTTTGTGATGGTCTAAACTTGGAAAACCTTTATCTTTTAATGCATCCTGGGAACTGTGGACTCAGATGCCAGTTCCAAAATGAACTAAAATTTCCAAAAGCTCAAAATAAACAATTAACTTTAGTAAAATTTGGAGTGGAAATCTCTTTCTGTGATTTTGAACTCTCTTGCCCCTTAAGTAAGACTTGGTCAGGTTGAACTTTAGACCTCCTGCCAGATTTAGAAATATGTCATTAACATAACATGTGATGACATAACATAATTGTGCTATCACTGAGGGTTAGGAAAAAACAAAAAAGGGGAAATTTGCTTTGCAGAGAACCCCAGCAAACAACCACACAAACCATCCCACAAACTTGAAATGGGAGACAATCAGCACATCCTCCTAGTTCATCACGTCACCCTTCAGTTGTGTCGCCCCCCGGTGGTTTGGATTTTTCAAACACACATCCCTGTACATACATCTTTGCGTGGATTTTCATAGATTTAAAACATTCTCTAACCCCAACCCATAAAACCAAGTCTGATCGTGAAGGTGTGAGGACAAGGCCAAATTTCTTCACTTTGATAGTAGAATCCACCAGGACATGACAGGAGACACCAAAAAGGCTACAATAAACTCAAAGTAAAGAATAATGAGTTAGGAGTTCCCGAGTGTTTCCTTCTTCCCCTCCCCTTCTGTTTCTTGTCTGTCGCTGTGTCCGAAACCACACACTCGTTCCCTATTCACTACTCACTACATGGGGGACATGGATTGAGTGAACTATGTAGTGCACTGAATTTAAAATGATCGTTCGGACAATACGGCGCACGTAAAATGACGTGAGCCTAATAATTGGTGCCGCATAATAATTACGAACCGGTCGCCAGTAAAAGAGGCTAGATCCATTTAATTATTTTTAACCCATCTGAAACACACCCCAATACATTCAGTGGTCGTTTTTTGGAAATGCAATATTTTACGCTAGAATTAACTTTAAATAGTAAAATTAAATAAAACTAGAAATCACAACGGATGGGAGCTAGATGCAGTGGCGAAACAACAATCCGGCACAGGAGGCAACGAGAGGGGAGTTTAAGTAGCTGCCGAATTAACACAACGAGCTGCAGGTGCGTCAGCGGCTCAGCGCTCCCCGGGGATCGGCCCGCCCCTGGCAGTCGCTCCTGCAGGTGAAGGGAGGAGGGAAGAAATGAGTTGCGTTCAAGAACCACAACAATATTTTCACTACCATAAGGCGCACTGTAATAAAAGGCACAGTCTCAGTTACGGATGCTATATCTGTATTTAACACATAAATAAGGTGCATCGTATTTTTAAGCGCATGCTAAAACATACAGTAAAAAATGACAAAAGAAGTAAAACAGTGAGTTTCGACACATTTATTGAACAAAATATTTATTCTTCCACCACAAAACCATCAAAGTTTTCATCTTCTGTATCTAAATTAAACAGCTACGCTATTTCAGTGTCCAACATCCCGAATTGCTCTTCTTCATCATCTGAATCAGACTCACTGACCAGTTCTGCTTCAGCGTTGATGCCGGCTTTTGTGAAAGCTCTTACAATACATGAAGACGGTATCATAGCCCATGCGTCTACAATCCACCCGCATATGGTGGCATAACTTGCCCGCTGCTGCCTCATAGATGTGGCTGGGCGCGGTTATCTTCGCGGCAGTGGGTGCAGAAAATGGCCACCCTCGCCTGGTAATCTGCGGGCAGCCGCTACGCAACAGTTGCCCTTGCGCATATAGAGAGATGCCGCCTCCTCATAAAGCGAAAACACCAAGACGGACCTCCTTGGAAATGCTCAATGTCCATTTCTTCAGCAATCGCTTTGGCCTTTTGTCGAATGGTGACAGTAGAGACGCCCCTTCCAGTTGTTCGCTGTTCCACAACCAACTGTTCCACTCGGTCTTCCAGCTCGGGCCACCTTGCTTTGTTCCCGTGGAAACTCAGCTTCATCTTCCTCACTTGGCGCAGTTCACTTTCTTGTTTTCTCCACTTTCTGACCATGGACTCATTTACATTAAAATGTCTTGCAGCTGCTCGATTGCCATTTTCAGCAGTTTAAAGTGAGCCTCATACGCATGTCGCTTGACCGGTGCCATTTTAGGGGGTCCTTACGCATAGGTGTGCCACTAATTGATGGGCGGAGCGTTTACCGTAGTGCACCCACCAAAGGCACACAGCAGATTTTGGAACTCAGTCCACACACAAGGCATACCATATTATAAGGCGCACTGTCGATTTTTGAGAAAATCTCAGTGTTTTAGGTGCGCCTTATAGTCGTGAAAATACGGTAGTCAGTTGACCCTCCCTTGACATGGCTGTTTAGATAATTGTAATCAGGAGAGACAGTCAGATTGGAAGTGTTAAACATCCATCGTAAAAGTGGACAGCATAGTTTAGTGGTGTTGATAAGTTCCTCTGCAAGAAGAATGTGAACTTTGACCTGGCTATCTGGGAAACAACGGAGAACAAGAACTGTGCCAGCATCCATTGGAACTGGAACAAGAAGACGAGCTCATCCAATCAGAAGACAACATCGGACTGGATTAGCATCAATAATTTGCCTATGTGTTTCTATAAAAGACTGGGTCAAGGGATAGTTAGGTTGTCAGACTTCATGCCCTGACAATTGATTTTGTTATTGTAGGGTTTTGAATTAGCCCAGAGCTCTGTAATATTTTTATCTTGAATTGGTTCTATTTGCTCAATACATTTTGAAATTGGCATTTTTCTTCTTAAAGTCTTCATTCAGAGAACACGCGGATCGTCAGTGACACATGTGAGAGTATTGCGATCCAAAAACACATTTATGTTGTAATATGTAAAGATGATCATATTGGACCCCTACTGAAAACAATTGTAAACTACACATTGATTTCTTATTTCCCAAAAATGTCCTATATCAAACCGAGTTAGGGTGCATTGGTTGTACACTACTTTTCGCAGTGCATTGTGGGATACATTGAGTGCACTACATAGGGTACAGCGATGCTCACTAAGAATTCGGACACTATTTCAAAATGGCGTACAAACTATTGAGTGCACTATTAGGGCATAGGTGGTTTCGGACACAGCGGCTGTTTCCGAAACCACACACTCATTCCCTATTCACTACTCACTACATGGGGGACATGGATTGAGTGAACTACGTAGTGCACTCAATTTAAAGTTAGTATTCGGACAACGGCGTCATTTACAGCGCACGTAAAGTGACGTCATGGTGTCGCATAATAATTACGAACCGGTCGCCGGGCAAAGTGGCCAGGTCCATTTAATTATTTTAACCCATCAGAAATACATTCAGCGGTCATTTTATGAAAATGCAATTTTTACCCGATAATTAACTTTATATAATAAAATGAAATATTAATGTCAATAATAATACAATAATAATTACTTATTACCTAAAATAATTAGTGTCCCTTGACATTTTCAAGCCAAGACGTGATGGCACATTCTCAAGTCATTCCGCTGTAGTGAAAACATTTAATAAAGCAATTTTTTCATCAAAAAAAGGTTCTCTGTTGCATCTGTCAGAAGTTTCATGATCCCGGAAAAAAATGCTAAAAATTCCTTTTTATTGGTTGAGTCTGACTGAGCCTGCTGTCCTGGACACAGTCTCCTCCATGGCAGGTTGTGGTAGCAGTGAGTTGGGCAAGTTCTCCCCAGTTTTTGGAGGTTGTAGAGGCGCTGCTGAGTCTTCCTAGCATAGTGATATGTTGTTGGCAGGCCAGGAGAGGTCCTCTGTGACGTCCACACCCAGGAACCTGGTGCCCACCCTCTCCACTGATGAACAATTGATAGTTAGAGGAGCACGCTGGGGTCGTATTCTCAATGTTCAGAGAGACATTGTTGTCTGCGCTACAAGGCCAGGTGGCTCGCCTCGCTCCTGTATTGTCACTCATCCCCGTTGATGATACCCACCAGAGTTGTCATCTGACTTGAGAATGAGTATGATTGAGTACAGTCATGGGTCAGCAGGGCTTTGAACACATCCTCGGGACACACATGGTCAGTGTGATGATGCTGGATGTATTTGTCTAGTTTTGATAGCTTAATGCGCATTGTCCTGAAGTTCTACCTATGGTCTGCTGGTCAGGAATTTCAACAGCCAATTGCACAGTTGGGGAAAAACTGAGATAATAGTGCTGAATTCTGATTCTGGATAGAATTCTGTCTATAGAAGGTCTAACAGCTGAGAACATAAGAGTTAATCGGGCCGTCAGACTGGAGCTTTATTGTGAAAAGCCGCATCGGATGTGTGCGTTAGAATTTTGTAGAACCGCTTCGTAAAGAGTGGTGGAGGAGAAGAGGAGCTGAAGGTCATGGCAGGAGAAGGAGCAGCATCTGCATCTCATTTTAACATCTGCATCTCATTTTCATTTGCCTGCTGATTCTTTTCCAGTTGTGTTCCGAAGCTGCTCCGTCTGAACCCTCACAACACCTAACTGATGCTAACTGAAGTGGAATGATTCAACTGGTGCACAAATTAATGGAACATACATTTACTTAGCTTTAGGAAGTATAATTGATTAAGAAGTGGACCGTCACCAGCACAGTGAAAGAAGTGGTGAGAAGAGGAAATCACATCTCACCTTACCAGTAACAATGCAGATGTCGCCGTGTTCAACAGGAATAGACAACATTGGAAAATAACACGAAGCTGGAATCTATGTAGCACCTCATCCTTCCTTTTCTCTCCTCCAAAAGTCCCATCTTCATCCTCTACACATGCACTTCACCTCAACATGTTGTCATGACAATTGTTACTGTGACATTATTTGAACTGATGACATCACCACAGATCGTTCTTCTTCAGTGGTTTTGAGAGTTTCTCAGCTTCTGTTCTTCAATGATCAGCTGACAAAAATGACACCACAAATATGAGAAGCTAAAAACATTGAGACCTCCAGGACCACAAGATTTTTACATAACTTCCTCTGTCCTCAATGGCTTTTAGGGACTTCCTGCCCTGTGGTTCAGGCATCATCACTCGACGACCCCTAGTGCTGCAGCTCATCAACTGTCCAACAGGTGAGTGTCAGCTATCAGGAGTGCATGTGCTATGATGTCACATTCTGGACCCTGTAACTGATTCATTATCCTCTCAGCAGAGTATGCAGAGTTCTTGCACTGTAAAGGGAGGAAGTTCACAGACTTTGATGAGGTTCGTCAGGAGATCGAAGCTGAAACAGATCGAGTAACTGGACAGAATAAAGGAATCAGCCCGGTCCCAATAAACCTGAGAGTCTACTCCCCTAATGGTAAAAGATACACACATACACACATGTGTGCATCAATGAAGTAGGCCATGCTGTGTTCTCAGAGCTGCTTTACTTCCCAGAATCTTTAACAGATGCTAAGTAAATAAAGTTGAATTGAAGTGAAGGTGGGCCTTTTTAAAACAGACTTTTTGTCTTGACAGTGTTGAACTTGACTCTGGTGGATCTCCCTGGAATGACAGAGGTCCCAGTGGGGGATCAGCCCCCCGACATTGAGCACCAGATCAGAGAAATAATCATGCAGTTTGTCACCAAAGACAACTGCCTCCTATTGGCTGTTTCCCTTGCAAACTCTGACCTCGCCAACTCTGATGCTCTGAAGATTGCCAAGGAGGTTGATCCTCAAGGTCAGTGCACTGCGTACCAAGTTATTATGAAGCTTGATTGTTTTCAAATTTGTGTTGGGGGTCCAGGCTTAGATAGAAAATGTATGTCTTCAAAAGTGCACTTAGTATTATTCTTTTCAAAGTACTTGAGGCATTTGACATTGTTTTAACATTATTGTGCAAATTTGTGATGTCTCAATAAGTCCTTTTATAAGCCTCACAGTTGTGACATTCTCTGTCCTGAGACCCTCAAATCCTAAAGCCCTTTTAGGGCAGAGAACATTACCATCAGCAAAAAATAGCAAATAACTTCAACAAAGTAAAAACTACGGAGGCAACTTTGAAGTTTTATTTTAGGAAAATAATATTTACTATGAATTCAACAATGCCAATTTTATTTACATTTGTAAAGGAAAATATTTCAGACAAGAAGTATGTCTTTGCTAACCCTTCCTTTGGCTGAGTATTGTTTTCACCATTGAAGATTTTGATTTGATTTTTACAAACATACTTTCTTTACAATTTCACAGCATCACAAACCACATTTTAAAATACCTGAAGTCTGTCTGTCTGTCTGTCTGTCTGTCTGCAGTTCATTCACTCTTGGAGAAAATGTGCAAAATGCACATTGACAGCGCAGACAATGACAGTGCAGACAATGTTTATGTAACACCAGGTGTCACAGAAGTGGTTCGAAGAGAAAGTCGTCGATCATTTTGTGAAAGCTGAATTCCATTCTGAGCCTGCACCGGACATTGCAGCGCCACAATGAGGCAGCTTCTTGAACAGCTTTGGCAATTATTTTGTGTTTCCTCCACATATAAATCACCATCTTATTTTGGTGATTTCTGTTGTACCCTGCTCCATAAATAAATTTTTTAATAGAAAATCTTTCATCAAAATGATTAGAAACATTAAAAAAAAAACACTGAGTCTCTCACACTCACTGTACGCATGGAAAACTCTCACAGAGGCAAGAGAATGGCCTCTGGCTTGACACAGCAGGATTCATCACAAAGATAAAAGCATTTGAGGCAACAACTCCATGAAGGGGTCTCCACTGGTGGTCGGCAGTCCAGTATTTAGGGGTGGCTTATGCAGTAACCTCCAGTAAGCCTGTCAGTCCACATGCTGGTTGTTCTTTCACACAGTCCCCTCTTGTTCAGCACCTTCATTCAATTCTTGTATAGTGTTTTCCTGACCATTGTGTGCAGGTTAAATGTATTTGGTACCTTGAGGAGAGGACTGTCCAGATCTCTGTAATGGACACTCAAGTTGACCTCAGGGAATGGATTGCTGCGATCTGGTTGGGTCCCTTGCCTGTAGTCCATAAGAAGGCTCATCTTGCTCCTGCTGAGCCTATTCCTCCATAGTTGTAGCACTTTTTTGGCTATCCTGATGAAGCCCAATAGAGATCCCACGGTCTGGGCGTCCATTAGTTCTGGCCCGGCAGAGTTCACTATGTGCCTGTGAACCAGGGTCTGTACTTTGCAATGTGCTGCCATCAGTCCAGGCGTAGCTGCGTTGGAAATGTCCAGCCTGGCTCTGTGAACTAAGGGCTCTTCGTTGTGGTTCGGTTTTGAACGTGACTCGTTTCTCTCCTCCTCCCTTCATCTGCAGGAGCGACAGCCAGGGGCGGGCCGATCCCTGGGGAGCGCTGAGCCAAGTGACTTATCACTTAAGCACCATGTACAGCAGCCAGTCAGACTCACGAACAATACATTACTCCTGCATTGACCTGCACTATTTCTTACTATTTATATATATACTGTATATATGTCTTATTTTATTTATCTTATTCTAGTGTTGTCTTCTTTATGTTGAATGTCGCAGCGTCACACCAAGACAAATTCCTAGCTTGTGTAATACTGTGTATTACATGAACAATGGCAATAAATCTGATTCTGATTCTGACCCAAACACAGCTCCAGTTTATTTGAAAGCCTGACACTAGGCATCACCCATCTGAACTGGAGGACAGAAAAAACACTTTTGTTTGTAGTTCTATATCAGCCCCCTGCTGGGCCACATTCAGAGTTCCTGTCTGAGTTCTCTGACTTCTTATCTGACTTGGTCCTCAGAACAGATAAAGTCATTATTATTGGAGACTTTAACATCCATGTAGACGTTGTAAATGACAACTTTAGAAATGGCTTCATTTCATTACTTGAGTCAGTTGGTTTCCTCCAGCAGATAAACCAACCAACTCATAGCTTCAACCATACCCTAGATCTAGTCCTGACTTATGGTGTTTAGGTAGAACATGTGTCAGAACATGTGTTCCCTCAGAACCCACTTCTGTCAGATCATTCATTGATAACTTTTACATTTATGATTAAGGATTCTTCTATACTATATATTCTTCTATATTCTATATATTATTCAATTTCCCCACGGGGATGAATAAAGTTCATCTTAATCTTAATACTAAGAACACAGTCTTACTATAGCAGATGTCTTTCAGATAATGCTGTTGCTAAGTTTAAGGAATTGATCCCTGTGCTAATCCCAGGACCACCAAGTGCTTCTCCGGGAATCAATCATGATAATCTTAGCCCTGCAGAGGTTAACTCTATTGCTGAAGGTGCAGCAGCCTCACTGAGAATCACGCTTGATTCTGTTGTCCCCCTGAAAAATAAAATAGTAAATCAGATGAGGTGTGCCCCCTGGTATAATTCACACATTAGGACCCTCGAGCAGAAAGCGCAAAAACTAGAAAGGAGGTGTTATTCTTGTAAAATCGATACCTACAGGGGGCCTATATAAAGGCCCCCTGTAAGGCTAGAATAGGTTATTTTTCTTCTTTAATTGAAGAAAACCAGAATAACCCCAGATTTATTTTCAGCACTGTGGCCAAATTAACCACAGTCAGTGTTTTAGATTCACGTATCCCTTCTTCTCTTAGTGGTGGAGACTTCATGAGCTTATTTACTGCTAAAGGTATAACTATTATAATTGTATTATCAGGAGGAACAAATAATTCTTTGAGAAGCCTCCAGCTGATCTAAAATGCTACAGGTAGAGGTATTGAAAAAAGAGATCATATAACTCCTGTACTGGTGTCTCTTCATTGGCTGCCCACTGAATCTAGAATAATTTTTAAAATTCTTGTTTGGACTTCTTGACAATAATGAATTACAATAGTCCAGCCTGAAAGGAACAAATGCTGGACTAACTTTTGAGCATCATGATGCATAAATAATTTCCGAATATATAATATAAGTGGGAAAAAGGCCCTTCTAGAGACTGTTTTAACGTGTGATTGGACAGAATAGGCTCTTCCTAATGGGTGACACCACAGTTCTCTAGAAACTCATCACTAATGAAGGGAGCCACATTAGAGAAGGTGATCCTCACTGCATCAGTGGAGCCACCTGAACAAACAGCCCATTCATAGAGATCCCCACCTCCACCAACATGTTCACCTGCTCCACTATCGCTAAAAACAGCACCATCGCGCAGGACTTTACGGAGCTGTGTCTGATTATTTGCCCCACAGCCAGAGCCGCTGCCACGCTGAGCAGAGAGCCCAAGCCCAATTATACTCCATGTTTCCTGCTCAGCCTGACCAAGCCGCCTTTGGCTGCCATGACTGCCACACACCTGGCCACCACACATACCCACACACTCACACACTCGAAACTAATACAAAAACAAACTGCACCAAAACTACAGAAACAAACGCTTTTACAGAAGCTCACTCTCTGTCTTCCACTTACACCTCTCACCGGGAGAAGAAGAAGAATCCTTTGTTAGTCCACAGAGGAGGGGAGATGACTTTTTTTACACTGTTAGTTGACACACATGAGTGCACAAACATACAAAGAACACATATGGTATTTGAGGGAGAGACTGGTTTTATTGCCACTATGTCCTGCAGCGAGGTTGTGGGTCCAGTACAACTCACCCATATCTAAAACCTGTTATCAGAACTCCATGAACAGTTCAGGAGAGTCTGTGGGACTGTAGGCATGTTTGGAGTGAAAAGTGGCCACGCATGCTAATTTTGTAACACACAAGAACACGATGATAAGGGTGCATCCATCAGGTTAGAGTCCCCAAAGATTTAGCGCCACCACAGGGTCATAGTAGTACTACAAAGACTCAGTATGGTGTTGTAGGGACTTGAACCTCCTGCAGAGACAGGAAATTAGCTGTTTGTGTTTCTCTGCTCAGGTCTGAGGAGCATCGGAGTCATCACTAAACTGGACCTGATGGATGAAGGAACTGATGCTAGAGACATTCTGGAGAACAAACTGCTGCCATTACGCAGAGGTATGCAAGTACGTGGCACACCTTGCTCTCTAAGTGGCTTGAGGACATTTGGACATACTATATTGATGTGATGGTGTGTTCAGTAAATTATACATTGATATGAAACACAAACTGATCAAATCTGTGAAATGGTGTTGACAGAAATTTGTTCGAGCGGGGCGTTGATAGCCCAGTCTGTAGGGAACTAGGCTGAGAAGTGGAGGGTTCTTGGTTCGGGCTCCAGAGGAGACAAAACATGGAAGGTGTTCCAGTAGTAGGGGAAGGTGCCGCAACACTTCAGAGCACTGCCAAGGTACCCTTGAGCAAGGTACCAAACCCACAAATGCTCATATTAGATGACATAGATCACATGTCAGTCCTCGAGGGCCACGATCCTTCTGGGTTTTCTGTCCTACCAGGCTGAAAATGCGTTCAGTGGGTTAGAAAACCCGCCAGGATCGTGGCCCTCGAGGACTGAGTTTGACATGCCTGAGTCATAGATGAACTGGCAACTCATCCAGGGGTGAGCCGCTCTACGGATTTCCGTGATCCTGAAAGGGATAAAGTGATTAAGAAGATGAGATGAGAAATTTGTTGAAACTTATTGGCAAGAGACATTTCTGATCAGTGGTTCTCAGAAGTCAGAACAGTGGACCTTCTGGAGATGTACTGAATGATTTTAGACTTAATAATCCAAGCATTCAGTCTGATAAGGTAATCAGATGATATGGGTCCAGAAACAGACTTGGTAGTCACACGTTTAGAACATCATCATGTCGCACAGACGCCTCACACAGTTCAACTTTGTCAGGATACATTGGCGTGGTCAACCACAGCAGAAAGACATAGATGGGAAGAAAGACATCACAGCAGCACTTCAGGCTCAGAGGAAGTTCCTGTCGCACCCCTCATACAGATACCTGGCTGATCGCATGGGCACTGCCCACCTACAGAAAGTCCTCAGTCAGGTAGAAAGACTCACATACATGCATAAACTACACCATAGATGAGCACATAGATAAAAACCAAAGCAGCCTCCTGGCTATAACCTGACTCTCACTGTCTGTTACTCCAAGCAACTGACCAATCACATCAGAGACACACTGCCAGGGTTACGCAGCAAACTTCAGAGTCAGCTCCTGTCCATCGAGAAGGAGGTGGCAGAATATAAGAACTTCAGACCCGATGATCCAGGACGGAAGACGAAAGCTCTGCTTCAGTCAGTACCGTATTTCCACGACCATAAGGCGCACTGTATCAAAAGGCGCAGTCTCAGTTATGTGTGCTATTTCTGTATTTAAAATATACACAAGGCGCACCGTATTATTAGGCGCATGCTGAAACATACAGTAAAAAATGACAATGGAAGTAAAACAGTGAGTTTCGACACATTGATTGAACAAAATATTAATTCTTCCACCACAAAACCATCAAAGTTTTCATCTTTTGTATCTGAATTAAACAGCTGCACTATTTCAATGTCCAACATCCCGAATTCCTCTTCTTAATCATCTGAATCGGACTCACCGACCGGTTCCGGTTCAGCGTTGATTTTGTGAAAGCTCTTCCAATACATGAAGACGGTATCATAGCCCATGCGTCTACAATCCACCCGCATATGGTGGCATAACTTGCCCGCCGCTGCCTCATAGTCTTTGTGAAAGAGTGTTCGCTCTGTCCGTTTCCGTGGCAGCAGAGAACCACGGTGAACGACGACTTCTCGTGCCCCGTTGTGCGTATCGCTGGTCCCCTTTTCTCCACTTTGTGGGTCAAAGGCATGTTAAAAGTCAGAGGGATCTCATCCATGTTGGTGATGTGGCTGGGCGCGGTTATCTTGTCGCGGCAGTAGGTGAGGAAGATGGTTGCCCTCTCCTGGTAATCCGCGGGCAGCCGTTGCGCAACAGTTGTCCTCGCGTGTAAGGAGAGATGCCGCCTCCTCATAAAGCGAAAACACTAAGATTGCTCGATTGCCATTTTTCAACCGCATATTTGATGACCTGCAGTTTAAAGTAAGCCTCATTCATTCATCTCGCTTGACCGGCGCCATTTTAGGGGATCCTTACGCGGATGTGTGCCGCTAATCGATTGGCGGAGCGCTTACCGTAGTGCACCCACCAAAGACGCACAGCAGATTTTGGAACTCAGTCCACACACAAGGCACTCCATATTATAAGGCGCACTGTCGATTTTTGAGAAAATCTGTGTTTTAGGTGCGCCTTATAGTCGTGAAAATACGGTACAATCCAGTGATTACTAAACACACAATAAACCATGTATGTTACTATATATTTTGAGGTACTCCATATCACATGAATACATACCAGAACGAAAACTATGGCAACTAAAGAAGAGAAAACTATTATATTAGTGTGTGTTATTATAAGTGTTTCTGTAACAGGATGGTACAGCAGTTTGCAGTGGACTTTTTAGAAGTGTATTGAAGGATCTGGAGATCAGGTGGACACGTACGAGCTGTCAGGAGGAGCCAAGATGAATCAAATCTTCCATGAACGCTTTCCCTTTGAGCTGGTCAAGGTAACACATGCACATCCATGTACACTGTCAGACACACTCTGTCAGACAGCAGCCTGTTGGATTGAAACTGGTGCGTGTGATTTCATTTGGAGAGTGATGAGAAAACTCTACGCAAAGAGATCAGTTACGTCATTAAGAACATCCACAGAATAAGGCAAGTTGAAGTCAGACTGAACATGTGATAGAATGTGTGTACCAAATTGTAACTTCATGTGTTGTCATCTTTGCAGGACTGGTCTTTTCACACCAGATATGGCCTTTGAGACTATCGTGAAACGTCTGATTGCTCAGACCAAAGAACCATGTCAGAAATGTGTGGACATGGTGATTGTCGAGCTGGTCAACACTGTAAGGCAGTGTACTCAGAAGGTGCTGATGTGTGGATCACGACTCTGGTAGGAGGGTCAGTCACACAGTACAGGTGCTTTGATGCATGAAAGTTTAGAGCTGGTTAACACTTCTGAAAAGCAGGAACCACCCTGTAAAATTGTGTACCCTGTGTATGTGGAAGTTCTTTCATACTTTAGATATGTCTCTTTCTTACTTTCTTTCTTTCTTTCAATTAATCAATCTTTATATAGCATCTGTTACAATCAAAATTGTTTCTAGGTGCTTTACAGAATCCTAGGACCTGACCCCAACAAGCAACAGTGGCAGGAAGGAAAAACTCCCCTTTAACAGGAAGAAACCTTGAGCAGGACCAATCTCATATATGGGGACCCTCCTGCTGATGGGGGCTGGGTAGAGAGGGAGGAGAGGGGGGAGGACAGGTAGAAGAGACAATAGGCAGAGATCATGCAAGTACATTAATTATAACAAACTGCTGGTATAACAAATGAGTGGGTCAGCAGGAGAATAGAGGATAGGAAGCAGTGAAAGGTTGACAGAGGCCTGTCAGGTGATCACGTTTGTGGCCCCTGGCAGCCACAGCCAATAGCAGCATAACTAAGATGTTAACCTTATAATTAGACCCTCTAAATTCTTCTGACTAGAATAATAACTGGAACCACAGAATTACTGACAATACACTTTTTCAAAGAGGAAGGTTTTAAGATTAATCTTAAAAGTTGAGATAGAGTCAGCCTCCCGTACCTGGACAGGGAGCTGGTTCCACAGGGGCCTGGTAGCTAAATGCTCGGCACCCCATTCTACCAGAGACTCTGGGGACCACAAGTAAACCAGAATTTTGTGAAAGGAGCAGTCTATTGTGGTTATAAAGTGTCACTAGGTCCTCCATGTAAGATGGAGCTAGTCCTCTGAGGACCTTGTAAGTCAGAAGAAGAATTGTAAAAATTGTTCTAGATTTAATTGGCAGCCAGTGAAAAGATGCCAGTACAGGAGTTATGTGATCTCTTTTGTCAATACCTGCAACATTTTGGATCAGCTGGAGGCTTCTCAAAGAATTATTTAGACCTCCTGATAATAAAGAATTACAATAGTCCAGCCTGGAAGTAACAAATGCATGGACTAACTTTTCAGCATCATTCTGTCAATAATTTCCTGATCTTTGTAATGTTTCTCAGGTGAAAAAAGGGACCAACCACCGGGCCGCAGACCAGTACTGGTCCGTGGATCGATTGGTACCGGGCCACACAAGAAATAATTAAATATTTCCATTTTATGTATTAGCTGAGTCTGAACGATCTTTTATTTTGAAAAACCGTTTGAGGAATGACCGGATTCTCTCGGTTATGTCTTACACGCCAAAATTGAACCCACAAGCAAGCAAATAATGGCAGAATACCCTGAAATCACCACCACAGCACTGAAAACCCTGTTGTCATTTCTGACATCCTATCTGTGTGAAGCTGAATTTTCTGCAGTGATAGCAACCAAAACAAAACAACGGAGTAGACTGGGCATAAGCAACACACTTTGAGTGTCATTGTCTCCCATCACTGCCAGGTTGAGACCGTCTCGTTGCAGAGAAACAAGCACATGGATTTGTCGTTATTGTGAATTAAAATGTTCATGAAAATAAAATGTTCTTTATATTTGTTTTTGTGGCATATCTGTATCTTATTTAGAAAGGATGTTTAGAGAGTAGAAGAGAGTAGCGCTTGTGAGTCTTCGCAACCACACTTATCTGACAGTTCAACCCTCCCGGGCCGCAGTAAAATTGTCAAACGTTGACTGGTCCGCGGTGATAAAAAGGTCGGGGATCATTAAGTTAAAGGACAGATTTTGGTCAAAAGTTACTCAAAGATTCCTCACACAGATACCAAATGCTAAACTAGATACCAGCTACAGTGATCATGTGATCTAATCTATCCCTGAGAGGTTCAGGACCAAACACCATGACCTCAGTTTTTTCTGAGTTAAGGAGGAGGAAATTTGAAGACATCCAGGACTTTATGTCTTTAAGACAGGTCTGAAGCTCTGTCTGCTTTGGTTTCATGGATAAATATAGCTGAGTGTCATCAGCAAAGCAATGAAAATGTATTCCATTCTTCCAAATAATGGGCCTCATTCTTTTTATTTGATTTTATCTTGATTTATTTTATTAGGGGATAGATATGCCCTGGCTCCCTGGTTGTTGACACCACTGACCAACCCTCAGACTCCACAGGAGTTTTATTCAATCAGATGCATGCGCGCAGTCGCTCCACCATTGAACGCACCATCGGCATGTTAAAGGGGCGCTGGATGTGTTTGGACACAGAGCCAAAACCCCGTGAGGATGTGCGTCCTGACGCAATGATGGGGCCAGACTGCAGGCACGCGGTTCACGTTCGAGCGCGATTAATTGCCCGTTTGTGAATAAAATGCATTATTGTCACAATCCGAGCACAGCTTTTACACGTTTATTTTTTTTACATTCTTCTTTTTTTTACATTCTCGTTGATTTCTTTAAGAAAATCAACGAGAAATTATCTGGTCCTACTTTCCTTTTGCTCTTCACTCAAGATCAAAGGTAGGTTTTAACAAATAGAAACGGATCTCACAAATATAGCTACACAAGAGTGTGTATTTGTGTCTTACATTATTGACCATCAAGTGCATGATGGTCTTGGGGATCAGGTCTCTGACAGTGCGGTGAATGATGGACAGGTATGAATCCACCAGGTTCCTAACAATCTCCAGCTGAGGGTCCAGACTGTGGATGTGACCATCTCCACTGGCCTCCTCAACCACCTCCTACACACCGGTTCACTTTAATCAGAATACACATACACACTCTTACCTTCTCTTTGTCCTGCAAGAGAAAACAAACACAACAAATCAGAGGAACACAGGATAGCAGTAAAAACTCTGTATAGTATTATATACCATGGTGCGTTCAGTGTACACTCCAGCCCATAAAAGGAAGCTTTCCAGCTGTCCACCTCCTCCTGGGACTCACTGGCCAGCTCCAGCTGACGGTAATCTTTGTACACGTTCCTGAAAAGTTTATGTCAGGTTAAGTTCTCGCCTAAAACTATAGATGTTATTTCAACAGAGGCCTCTAATCCAGAGAAAAGGTTCTGGTAAAAATCCCATGTGACCTCCCAATGGCAGCAATATCTGGACTTTGTCACCCTCCTTCACTGTCCTTTGCTTGACCCGCTGACCCTGACCTAGACTTAGAAACTTGCTTCCTGGTTCCACTCATACCCACAGCTCATCCTGATTGCCATGGCAATTGAGGCCAGATGACATGACAGAATAAAAAAATAACATCACCATCATCATCACCATTATCATCACTATCATCACTACCACCATCATCACCACCATCGTCACACTTGCCTGGTTTCCTGTTGTCGTCTTCTTGTTTATCTGACTGCTTTTCTGCTGAGCACTGACAGACACAGACATGTTTTTTCTGTAAATCTCTTTGTTGTTGATATTGAGCTCAGCAGTGCTGCTGTCGAGCTGTTAAAAATACTGTATTCAGGTGTTGGAGATGTTCACAAAATGCTTCGCTCATGTCTGCAGAACCAGAACAGTGAAAGTAAAACCAGAATATTCTGGCAATTTTGTATGGAGGGAAAAGTGATGATGCCAACCTTGTTTAAATCAAAACATCACTTACTTTGCAAAGCCAATGAAGTCATCATGGTTTGTAATGATGTAAGACAGCTCAATATCAATTACCAACATTACCTAAACAGAGAGACAGGCATTAGCATTTGCATTGCTAACAAACTAACTGCAGAAGTTAGGTGGACACATGTGATCTTTTGTGCAACTCTCTCGGTCTCTGATGTGCTGAGTAACAATTCGCTTAATTTCCTCTCTGAGCATTGGATACTGAGCTAGCTACAGATTAAATAAAATATGTGAACGTGATGCAGTTACACATAGAAACACAGACATAGAAGCCAATCTAAAGCTGCTGGTGAAAAGTACAGTTCATACAGTAGGGTTAGCCATGGAGTTTCACAAGGTTCTGTACTTGGACCAATCCTTTTAAACTTGGACATGCCTCCCTTACAAACATTGGGCCGCATTCACCAATATGTTCTTAAAAATCTTCTTAGATTCTTTCTTAAGTTGTTCTTAAGAAGTTTCTTAAGAAAACCCTACGTCGGATTCATCAATGCGTTCGTAAGCCCCAGAATTGTTCGCAGCTGTGTTCTTAGATTGATGAATGCCATCTGTTCGTAAGTTGAGAGTGCATGCCAGGTGAGTCTAATTAACATACGATTAGCATAAGCCACCGCCCACTAATGCTCATAAAAGGAACTGCAGCAGGACCCTGTAGACAGAGCAAAAAGCAGCACAATGCCCAAAGCTTGCCTCTCCACGCCTGACTTCTGACGCCGTGTTGAACAATCAAGAAAGGATGGCTAACACGCTTGATAAAATTGCCTCAACCCTGATGACTATAGCCAACACGCTTAAAGAAATCAACGAGAATGTAAAAAAAAAAAAAAAAACGTGTAAAAGCTCTGAAACTGGTCTCTTATTTTTTCTTTTTGAAGTGAATCAAGACTGTTAGACTGAAATTGTGACAATAATGCATTTATTCACAAACGGGCAATTAATCGCGCTCGAACGTGAACCGCGTGCCTGCAGTCTGGCCCCATCATTGCGTCAGGACGCACATCCTCATGGGGTTGTGGCTCTGTGTCCAAGCACATCCAGCGCCCCTTTAAAATGCCGATGGTGCGTTCAATGGTGGAGCGACTGCGCGCATGCATCTGATTGAATAACATTTCCTGTGGAGTCTAAGGGTTGGTCAGTGGTGTCAACAACCAGGGAGCCAGGGCATATCTATCCCCTGTATGTGTATTCTGATTAAAGTGAACCGGTGTGTAGGAGGTGGTTGAGGAGGCCAGTGGAGATGGTCACATCCACAGTCTGGACCCTCAGCTGGAGATTGTTAGGAACCTGGTGGATTCATACCTGTCCATCATTCACCGCACTGTCAGAGACCTGATCCCCAAGACCATCATGCACTTGATGGTCAATAATGTAAGACACAAATACACACTCTTGTGTAGCTATATTTGTGAGATCCGTTTCTATTTGTTAAAACCTACCTTTGATCTTGAGTGAAGAGCAAAAGGAAAGTAGGACCAGATAATTTCTCGTTGATTTTCTTAAAGAAATCAACGAGAATGTAAAAAAAAGAAGAATGTAAAAAAAATAAACGTGTAAAAGCTGTGCTCGGATTGTGACAATAATGCATTTTATTCACAAACGGGCAATTAATCGCGCTCGAACGTGAACCGCGTGCCTGCAGTCTGGCCCCATCATTGCGTCAGGACGCACATCCTCACGGGGTTTTGGCTCTGTGTCCAAACACATCCAGCGCCCCTTTAACATGCCGATGGTGCGTTCAATGGTGGAGCGACTGCGCGCATGCATCTGATTGAATAAAACTCCTGTGGAGTCTGAGGGTTGGTCAGTGGTGTCAACAACCAGGGAGCCAGGGCATATCTATCCCCTAATAAAATAAATCAAGATAAAATCAAATAAAAAGAATGAGGCCCATTATTTGGAAGAATGGAATACATTTTCATTGCTTTGCTGATGACACTCAGCTATATTTATCCATGAAACCAAAGCAGACAGAGCTTCAGACCTGTCTTAAAGACATAAAGTCCTGGATGTCTTCAAATTTCCTCCTCCTTAACTCAGAAAAAACTGAGGTCATGGTGTTTGGTCCTGAACCTCTCAGGGATAGATTAGATCACATGATCACTGTAGCTGGTATCTAGTTTAGCATTTGGTATCTGTGTGAGGAATCTTTGAGTAACTTTTGACCAAAATCTGTCCTTTAACTTAATGATCCCCGACCTTTTTATCACCGCGGACCAGTCAACGTTTGACAATTTTACTGCGGCCCGGGAGGGTTGAACTGTCAGATAAGTGTGGTTGCGAAGACTCACAAGCGCTACTCTCTTCTACTCTCTAAACATCCTTTCTAAATAAGATACAGATATGCCACAAAAACAAATATAAAGAACATTTTATTTTCATGAACATTTTAATTCACAATAACGACAAATCCATGTGCTTGTTTCTCTGCAACGAGACGGTCTCAACCTGGCAGTGATGGGAGACAATGACACTCAAAGTGTGTTGCTTATGCCCAGTCTACTCCGTTGTTTTGTTTTGGTTGCTATCACTGCAGAAAATTCAGCTTCACACAGATAGGATGTCAGAAATGACAACAGGGTTTTCAGTGCTGTGGTGGTGATTTCAGGGTATTCTGCCATTATTTGCTTGCTTGTGGGTTCAATTTTGGCGTGTAAGACATAACCGAGAGAATCCGGTCATTCCTCAAACGGTTTTTCAAAATAAAAGATCGTTCAGACTCAGCTAATACATAAAATGGAAATATTTAATTATTTCTTGTGTGGCCCGGTACCAATCGATCCACGGACCAGTACTGGTCTGCGGCCCGGTGGTTGGTCCCTTTTTTCACCTGAGAAACATTACAAAGATCAGGAAATTATTGACAGAATGATGCTGAAAAGTTAGTCCATGCATTTGTTACTTCCAGGCTGGACTATTGTAATTCTTTATTATCAGGAGGTCTAAATAATTCTTTGAGAAGCCTCCAGCTGATCCAAAATGTTGCAGGTATTGACAAAAGAGATCACATAACTCCTGTACTGGCATCTTTTCACTGGCTGCCAATTAAATCTAGAACAAGCGGTGCAGGGCAGCTCTGGCTCGAGCCCATGACTGATGACATCGGTGGATTACGGCCTGGACTAATGGCAAGAGACCTCCTCTTCCAGGTCAGGGAACAGGGAGGGGGGCTGGAAACCATAGGCACATTGAAAGGGGTACAGTCCAGTGGCAGGGCAGGTCAACGTATTGTGGGCGCATTCTACCCACAAGAGCTGTTGAGACCAGGATGACAGGTGTTGTGAAGCCATGCAGCGAAGAGCTGTTTCCAACTCCTGGTTCATCCTCTGTGTTTGACCATTGGACTGGGGATGAAACCCAGATGACAAAGGCTCCCACCAGGGTACAGAACTCCCTCCAGAAGAATGACGTGAACTGGGGACCTCGGTCTGACATCAGATCCACCGGAAGCCCATGCAGGCGGAAAATATGTGTCGCATTAATTCCACGGTTTCCTTGGCAGAGGGAAGCTTGGACAGAGGCACGAAGTGGGCCATCTTGCTGAACTTGTCCACCACTGTCAAGGTGACGGTGTGGCCCTGGATGGACAGACCAGTGACAAAGTCCAGTGAGATGTGGGACCAGAGACCGGTAGGGATGCAGGAGGCCTGAAGAAGCTTGGTGGGAGGCCTCGTGGCAGTTTCAGATGGCGCAAGCCTTGACGAAGCCCCGGGTGTCTTCGTTCAAGGAACCCCACCAGAATCTCTGCCGTAACACGTTGATGGTCCTCTGTACGCCAGGATGGCAGGTGAGGTGAGAATTGTGGGCCCACTGGAGAACGTCCGACCGCAGTGAAGGAGGAACGAAGAGCCACTTCTCTGGACATGCGCTGGGCCCTGGCTAACCCTCCTGTGTGGCCTTGATTCTCTCCTCTATCTCCTACGTGAGAGAAGCGACGAGATGCGATGTGGAGAGGATGGTGTCCGGACGGGAGACCATATCCTAGTCCCTCAGGAACTGACGAGACAATGCGTCGGGCTTCATATTACGGTATCCTGGCCAGTAGGCAAGGGTGAAATGAACCTGGTGAGGAAAAGGGCTCACCAGGCCTGTCAAGGGTTAAGGCTCTTGGCTGTACGCATATATTCCAGGTTCTGTGATCTGTCTACACCAGGAACAGCTGCTTGGTCCACTCCAACCATCGATGCCACTCCTCCAATGCCAACTTGACGGCCAGAAGCTCGCGGTTGCCAATGTTATAGTTCTGCAGGCCAGAGTCTCCGAGAGAAGAATGTGCAGGGATGTAGCTTCTGGCCCTCTGTCGATCACTGAGCGAGCACAGCCCCCACTCCCACGTCGGAGGCATGTACTTTCACAACCAACTGTCTCTCCCGGTCCGGCATAGTCAGGATAGGGTAAGTGAATCTTGCCTTGAGGGCTGGGAAGGCCTCATTGGCCGCAGCTGACCACCTGAAGGTTACCTTGGGGAAGGTCAATGCAGTGAGGCGGGCCGCCACTGTGCTGTAGCCACTGATGAACCTCCTGTAAAAGTTAACGAATCCCAGGGATCGCTGCAGTTGTTTGTGGGAGCTGGGCGTGGGCCAGGAAGTAAGGGCAGAAACTTTTGCAGGGTCTATCTGCAAGCTCCCCGGTCCCATGATGAATCCCAGGAAATAGACAGAAGGAGTGTGGAACTTGCACTTCTCGGAATTGACAAAGGGCAAGTTCTCCAAGAGGCATCGAAGGACGGTCTAAACATGGTGGACATGCTCATCCATATTCTTTGAGAAGATTAGGATGTCAGCTAGGTAAATGAACACGAACTGGTTCAACATGTCCCGGAGTACATCATTGACCAATGCCTGGAAAACTGATGGGGCGTTGGTAAAGCCAAAGGGCATGACCAGGTACTTGTAATGTTGTGCGGGAGTGTTGAACACCGTCTTCCACTCATCTCCCTTGTGAATACGGACCAGGTGGTAGGCATTGCGCACGTCCAGTTTTGTGAATATTGTGGCCCCATCCAGGAGTTCGAAGGCCGAGGAAATGAGAGGGAAGAATGGCAATCTTGTAGTGTCCGAAGAATGTGTATTGATCCCTAGCAAATCCTGACTTTTGACCTCTGAGGATCTTAGCTTTAGAGATCTTATCTTCTTCTTCAGCCATCATGGCACCATATCAACATGTCCCATCTGTGTCCTGTCCTGTGCTCGTGATTTGGTGCTGTGAAGGAGTGCTGGGGTCACTAGAAAGGAATGTGTTTACTTGACCATATATAAGGGTCTACCGAACAAAGCACTTGGGAGATCTTCACCATCGGGACCACGAAACCTCCCTTGGACAATCTGCAGTGTTCAATTGATGCCTGACTGTTCTCTCCAATAAAAATCTCTCATAACCAAGTCAGTGTCTACGAAGATTCCTTTTTCATCAGCACATCTCAACTATCACCAGAAGAAATTTACCACAAAATTGGCATCATGGACACGATCCGTTGTGGCTGTCTTCTTCTCCATCTGCTTCCTCGGACCAACTCCCGCTCCAAGCCGGCAAGTAAAGTGAACATCTTTTCACATATTGGGGTGCTGGTTAGTTCAATTAAGCTTTTGGGGAGTAATTTAGACACACCATAAAGATAATTAGTGTGGGTGTACATTTTTGTGTTGATGTTGAGGAATGCTCCTTCTAAATTTTTCAATTTGACCTTTTTTGTTTGACCTGTTTGACCTGTTTTGTGTTTTATGAAAGACTGAAGCAGTGGCTCTGGAGGAGAAACAGGCCATGAGATTTACTGCACTGCTCATTTCAGCTAAAAGGGACAGCTGATTCTGAATTTATCTTATTTCGGTCTGTACACTGTGTTATGTACAGGATTGGCAACTGAGCGTGCGGGCACTGGATGTGTCGTGTTATGGCCAGGAAATAGCCGCAGGTTCAGGACAATTGTAACGGGCCGGTCTCTCTCCTTCGAGTGTCCGGAAAACTGGGGTTAACACCTGGTCGGGGGTATCCTCTCTGACATGGCTGACGAGTGCGTTTGAAGACACTCTTTTACGGTCAGGTGCCCACTTTTCAGGGATGTAAATTTAGTGCGAGCAGTCGCAAAAAACTGTGGTTTATGGCAGCGGCGCCAGACATGTCTTAAATTGGCTAAATCTGCACAAGCAGATGGTGTGTGTGCGTGATTGGATCGGAACTCTGTTAATGTGTTTTGTTTAACCCCCTCCTGTTCCTCTCTCTCTCTTTTTCTCCCATCTCTCTCTCTCTTCCCTGTCCTTGTGAGATTTATCTTATGGGGGACTTTGTTATAGTGTGTTGTTAAAAAGAAAAAGGAAAAAGGGGGAGGCAGAAAGACTTGTGTGATTAATTGAAATTCTAAAAAAAAAGAAGAAAAAGAGGAAAATCATTTTTGTACCTCAGATAGAACGTTTGAGAGTTTATCTGAAGCTAAAGAGGACCTAAGGGTGGTCCTGGTAGTGAAGAAACATCATATAAGTCTGTGCTGAGACAAAGAAAATGAGGTGTGATCCAGCAGGACCACACAGTTCTGAAACACACACAAATACACAGACACACAAACACACACATATAGATGTATGATGCTGGAGCAGTGGTGAACAAAGAAAGACCAAGAAATATTCAAGTTTCTTCTTGCAGGTTTACATGTTTATGTGATATCTTTAGAGAACCTTATTTAAATGTATTTTGAAAAATTGGTTCTATCCGTTGTTGGTTGATTTGGACCTTTCGGATCTTAGGGTGTGGCTCACACTGTGCAGCTGTGTGTGGGGCCTGCAATCAGAGGCCAGCTCGGGCTAGGGAGAAAGGATGTTCACTTTCTGACTAGCAGAAGTGAACAGGAAGTGGTTCTCAACTTTAAGAGATGGAGCTAGAGGTGGAGCTACAGTTTAATAAAACAATGATAAGAACACTCTAATTAATATTCTATTGATAACTAATGATAATGTATAAGAATTATACACTTTGTATTTTTCTTGAAGGAGCTCAGTAGTTTATGAATTATTGAATTTTTCTTTTTCCTCTTTACACTTCTGACGCATCTGAACTTGATTCCTTTAGGGGCAGTGTGGAAGAGTAGAGGTTTCAAGAAGACAGATGGTTCTCCCATTCAGCATGATGCTCAGATCATGAAACTTCTACAAGCTATGATGAAACCAAAAGAAATAGCTATTGCTAAATGTGCAGCACACAAAACCGACCAGTCTAGGATTACACGAGGAAATAAAGCTGCCGATGATGCAGAAAAAGCAGTTATGGGAGCAAACAAGCCTGGCAAGGTTTTTTTGTTCACTCATGAAATAGTTTTAGAGGAAAAGGTCACAGTACAGGACGTTGTTGTCATGCAAAATGACGCTTCTCCCTTGGATAAACAAGTTTGGTAGGATCGGGGGGCCATCCAAGATTCTTCTGGCCTCTGGAGAAATCCTGAGGGCCCGATCATGGCACCCCCAGATCTTTTGGGTCTGATGATCCTGGAGGCACATGGGTTGGCCCATGTTGCAAGGGGGGAGGTGAAAAGAAAAATCACCAAAGAATATGGTTTTTGGGCTCCTTATCTGCTTGAGCAAATTGATTATGTCATTGGCCGATGTGCTATCTGCCTGAGAAACAATGGGCCCGATTCACCAATATGTTCTTACGAATCTTCTTAGATTCTTTCTTAAGTTGTCCTTAAGAAGTTTTTTAAGAAAACCCTACGTCGGATTCATCAACGCGTTCGTAAGCCCCAGAATTGTTCGCAGCTGTGTTCTTAGATTGATGAATGCCATCTGTTCGTAAATTGAAAGCGCGTGCCAGGTGAGTCTAATTAACATACGATTAGCATAAGTCACCGCCCACTAATGCCCATAAAAGGAACTGCAGCAGGACCCTGTAGACAGAGCAAAAAGCAGCCAAATGCCCAAAGCGAAATGCCCAAAGCTTGCCTCTCCACGCCTGATTTCTGACGCCGTGTTGCACAATCAAGAAAGGATGGCTAACACGCTTGATAAAATTGCCTCAACCCTGATGACT
Source organism: Takifugu rubripes (assembly GCF_901000725.2). Lineage (NCBI taxonomy): Eukaryota > Metazoa > Chordata > Actinopteri > Tetraodontiformes > Tetraodontidae > Takifugu > Takifugu rubripes. Next base: position 6,142,706 of record NC_042305.1, read on the forward strand.
ATAGCCAACACGCTTAAAGAAATCAACGAGAATGTAAAAAAATAAGAATGTAAAAAAAAAATAAACGTGTAAAAGCTGTGCTCGGATTGTGACAATAATGCATTTTATTCACAAACGGGCAATTAATCGCGCTCGAACGTGAACCGCGTGCCTGCAGTCTGGCCCCATCATTGCGTCAGGACGCACAGCCTCACGGGGTTGTGGCTCTGTGTCCAAACACATCCAGCGCCCCTTTAACATGCCGATGGTGCGTTCAATGGTGGAGCGACTGCGCGCATGCATCTGATTGAATAAAACTCCTGTGGAGTCTGAGGGTTGGTCAGTGGTGTCAACAACCAGGGAGCCAGGGCATATCCTCGATCCCCTAATAAAATAAATCAAGATAAAATCAAATAAAAAGACAGTTTTGGCATGGTTTCCAATTTGGTTGATTAATGTTAAGTCATTGGCACATTTACGTAATTTTAAAATTCTCCGTAAATCACCAAAAATAGGAAATAAACAAATAAATAAATAAATATGACAGAATTATCATTGTAATATTGAATTTTATTGAACTGCACAAGAGAAGAAAACCCAACCATACCAACATGTCGGCACTGAAATGTGCGCAAGAGTACTCCTGAGTGTTCGTAGGATTTGTTCTTACCTACGAATAAATCCAGGATAAGAAGAAATTGGTGAATGCCACAATCTTCGTCAACTGTTCGTAAGTGGGACTTAAGAACAAATTTGTTCGTAAGAACGCTTCGTGAATCTGGCCCAATGTTCGCCGTAGGGTGACAGTTCCTCTGGGCTATGTTCCAACGCCCACAGGTCCCATGCGTGAACTAGTCATTGACTTTGTTGTCATGATTAGACCAGTGGAAGGTAAAAGATACATGTTGGCTGTTGTGGACAGGTTCTCCCAGTGGGTCGAAGCATGTCCAACGAAACGAAAAGACGCCCAATCGGTCGCAAAGTTTTTGTGTCGCGAAGTCATCAGCAGGTGGGGGCTTCCAGATCGAATATCTTCAGACAATGGTAGAGAATTTGTGGACAAGACTGTAAAGCTGATCCTCCAAAAATTGGGGATTAAACAGCGACTCGGAGCTGTTTATCATCCACAAAGTCAAGCCATTTGTGAGAAAATGAATGGCATTCTGAAAAATCGCATTGCTAAAATCTGTCAACATACAGGCTTGAACTGGGTGACAGCTCTCCCACTCGCCCTGATGGCTTGCCGCTTGAGTGAACTTCGCGATTTGCATTTGACACCGCATGAACTAGCGACAGGCAGACGAATGCCAACTCCATGTTGGCGCACAAGTGGCAAAGACCCAAGTCTGGCACCTCTTGAAGATGAAATGCGTGCCTATGTTAACTATTTGGCTATTCTTCATAAAAGAATATCCACATATGTTTCTGACAGGCAGCAGCGGGAAGAGGCACAACAGAGGCTCGACGAGCAGAGGAGCACCACAATGCAATGGAGATAAGGTGTTTGTAAAGGTGTTTCGGAGAAAATGGTTTGACAAGCGTCGTCGGGGTCCGCTTGAAGTTGTACGTTGTTCCGGAACGGCGGTCCAGGTCAAAGGATTGCCAACATGGTATCATCTGTCACATTGTGTCAAGGCCCAGAGCGAAGTGGGTTTCTGGAAAGCGCCTTGAAACAATTTTGATTGTATAAGACGCTATATAAATAAAGATTGATTGAGATTGATTGAATTCCAAACTGAATCATGACAATTTCTGAGGGACATGCAAACACACAGCAGCAAGACAGAAAAGCAATGGAAAAAACACAGTGCTAAGATAGTGAATGGAATTTACACAATGCCTGATGGAAAACCTGTATTGCCAAGAAATATGTATAGATGGGCGGCTATTGTGAGCCATGAGCCTTACCATGTCTCAACAGGAGGGATGGTGAAGGTAGTACAATCACAGTTCTATGCAATAGGATTTCAACCTTACTCTAAAAAAAATTTGTTTAGCATGTCAGATTTGTTTGAAGCATAATCCTCAGGGAGGTATTAAGCCACAGAAAGGTAAAACACCTATACCATCCTATCCTTTTCACACAATTTATATGGATTACATTGAACTTGGTCCCTGTGAAGGAAAGAAATATTGCTTAGTGTTAATTGATCCTTTTACTAGATGGATTTAAGTTTTTCCTACAGCAAAAGCAGATGCAGTAACGGTAGCAAAAGCACTATGTAGAGAAATTATACCTAGATTTGGGGTTCCAAAAGTCATTTGGAGTGACAATGGATCACATTTTGTGAATGAAATAATTGACAGGGTAGGACAAGTATTTAACATTAGTTTAAAGAATCATCCACAGAGTGCAGGCCTCGTAGAGAGAGCAAATGGCACAATCAAGTCAAGGTTAAGAAGATGCATGGATGAAATAGAAAAATCATGGATTTATTGTCTAGATTTAGTAAAATTGTGGATGCATATTACACCACATGCAACCACAGGATTGTCACCATTTGAAATGATGTATGGAAGACCTTACGTCTTACCTCCATTCCAACAAAAGACAGGAGATGATGAAGTAGAAATGACAGTTGCAGATTACATGAGAAAAATGCTGCAAGCAAAAGATGTTCAAAGAATGAATAATCTGCCAGATATGCCTTTGCCTCCCCAGAAAGAAGATAACAGCGTTGGTGTGGGAGATTATGTGTGGGTGAAGCGCATTCGAAGAGCCAAGTGGAGTGACCCACACTGGGAAGGTCCGTTCCAGATCCTGCTGAAGACACCTACAGCGGTGCGGATAGCGGAACAACCCTCGTGGGTACATCTTTCCCACTGTAAGAAACAACAGACACTTCCAGGTGAAAACGAGGGAGCAGTGACGGTTTGTCCGTAAACGGCTGATGGTGTGACAGGAGCAATTTGGACCCAAAAGCAGCACTCTGGAAAGCTGGAACCGTTGGTAGTGACCCTTTATTAGTACACAGGCAAACAGGAACTCTGGCAGACAAGGAAACACAGGAAACAGTCCGTTCTTCAGGCTCAGGGCCCACACAGAGTCTATGGGTGTCGGGCTCGGGGATTGGGTTTGAGCAGAGCCGGAATGTGGAGCCGAGGGGGTGGACGTGAACCCGTACAGTTCCGTTTACAGTGGGCAGGAGTGACAGAGAGGGGCTTACAGGCGATGAGGCCGATGAAGTAGCAGAGCCGACTGGGGATGAGCAGCAGCGAAGGCAGATAAGTGCTGAAGAGTCATGCATGGAAGCGCTGAAGAACAATCTGGCAAAGACTGAGAGTGCAGGGGAGGATTATAAGCCAGGCTGATTGGAAATCGACTGCAGCTGTGCTTGCAGGTTAGTGGAGTTGAGCTGACGGGGTGGGAGTGGCTGGCAGGTAGAGTGGAGCAGAGGCAGGGAGAGTGGAAAATTACTGGGGCAGAGGGACAGGAAGGACCTAGGGGAATGGGGCTGTGACAGATGGCCTGTATAGGTCCAGCAACGGCTGAACCCCGTCAGAACCTGAGAAGAGGAGAAAAAGAAATGAAGTTGTTCTTCCTGGTTGTGGTGAGTGCTGTGGCGTGTGTTATTGTGAACTAGTATTTATAAAGTGACAATATGCACATTAAGACTTCTCAGCCAAACGTCTCCAAAGTTACCTGTGAATATGTCTATCTGATCTTGACAGCTAGCTAGTTATCTAGTTAGCTCATCTGTCATTCACTTCTTTTTTCTTTCATAATTAAATGTTGCTTTATGGAGATTTTAAAAGTGTAACACCATAATCATTCAACTGCAGTTTTTATTATGTAAACATACCGTATTTTCACGACCATAAGGCACACTGTAATTAAAGGCGCAGTCTCAGTTATGGGTGCTATATCTGTATTTAAAATATACATAAGGCGCACCGTATTATTACGGGCATGCTAAAACATACAGTAAAAAATGACAATGGAAGTAAAACAGTGAGTTTCGACACATTTATTGAACAAAATATTCATTCTTCCGCCACAAAACCATCAAAGTTTTTATCTTCTGTATCTGAATTAAACAGCTGCGCTATTTCAGTGTCCAACATCCCGAATTCCTCTTCTTCATCGTCTGCAGATATGGAAGAGCAGCTTATTGAAAAGATAAAAGATGGTCGTTTTGCTCTGCAAATGGATGAGGCAACAGACAGTAATAAAGACAGTCTGTTAATAACATACGTCAGGTATATTGATGTGGAAGGTATAAAAGAGGATTTGTTTTCTGCAAATATATCCCTAACAGAGCCACTACAGAGGAGCTTTTCCTAATTATTGACACCTATTTGCAAGAGGCAGACCTGAAGTGGGAGGACTGTGGGAGTCTGTAGAGATGGGGCTCAGGCGATCGCTGGTAAACACAGTGGACTGCAAGCTCTCATCAGACGCGTCTCCCCCAAAGCACAATAGACACACTGCCTGCTTCACAGAGCGGCACTTGCCTCCAAAGAGCTAAGTCCTGAACTGAACTCAGTGTTGACAGATGTCATCACAACAGTCAACTACATAAAATCCAGACCCCTGAAATCCAGAATCTTATCTTCAATATGTGAAGAAATGGGATCTCAGCACACAGCTCTTTTGTGGCACAGTGAGTGTAGATGGCTTTCACGAGGAAAGGTCCTGTCCAGGGTTTTTGAACTGAAGGATGAGATTGGAGTTTTCTTGACTGAAGAAGGGCATGGTCTTGCCCGCAAGTTTCATGATGAAAAATTCTTAAAAAGCTTGCCTATCTCAGTGACATATTTCAGAAGGTAAATGGACTGAATTTACAGTTGCAAGGTACCAACACTCATCTTCCACAACTCATAGACAAAATAGCTTCTTTCACAAAAAAATGAAGATGTGGGAGAGAAGGCTTGCAGAGGGAAATGTGGACTCCTTTGAAAACCTGAAAGCATACCTTGAAAAAAATGAGCTGGAAAATACAATTCTTCGATGTATGAAGGCTCATATCTCAGCCCTGCAAAAGCACTTTGGGAGGTATTTCCCTGAGGATTCTGCAAAATATGACTGGATACGAGACCCCTTTCAAGCAACTGCACCTGCAGACCTCAGTGCCACAGAGTAAGAACAGTACATTGACATGACATCTGACTCAAGAAAGAGACTACAGTCCACTTCACTGGCTGTGTTTTGGTTTGGAGTGGAGAAAGACTACCCACTACTTGGCCAAAGAGCTATGGACATACTGTTGCCTGTTGCCACATCCTATTTACGTGAAACAGAGTTTTCTGCAGTTGCTGCAATTAAGACCAAATATAGATCCAAGTTGAACATTGAGCATGAACTGAGAGTGGCTATTTCCAAACAGCAACCCCGCTTTGAAAAAATTTGCAAAGCAAAGCAAGCCCACACCAGTCACTGATTTGATATGTAGCACTTGTAGCACGAATGATGTTGATGCAGATCTGGTTTTCATTTCAGTTTGAAATTTGTTGGTGTTGCACTGTTCCTAAATTAAAATGTTAAAATATGAAGTTAAATTTACTTGTCTGAATGCTGGATGAATACTAGAATTCAATTTCAGAAACAAATATTAATTTTAACTGAGATGCCAAATTCTGGTTAAAACTGTGTTTGTTATTCTGGATTCATTCCAGTGTTCTGGATCAAATCTGGTCTGAAAAGGTGAATTCAGTTTAAATTCCTCACTGCTGTTCAACATGGTGGAGAGTAGGGAACTCAGTGAGGAAGAAGAGTCCCAGTTAAAGCTCTTCTTAAGGATGGAGGCTCTCTGCTGCTATGATGTCAGCTCTGTATATACCGGTAATTATATTTTTAAATTGAGTTGAAAGTTTGTTAGTATTGCTATTTTTCAGCATAACAAACAATAAAAACTGTAAAATCGAAATATGAAGTGATATGTACATATTTTAGAAAGAAAACATCTTTATGTATTATTTAATTTATTCAAAACAAAGGAGGTGTGATTGATTTGGGGTGGGTGGGATCGGGTGCAGGGAGGGGTGGGGGGGGGGGGCTTACAATGTTCTTATATCATCAAAGGGGGGCTTGAGAAAAAAAGTTTGGGAACCACTGAATTTGCGATCGGCAGTGACACACGAGAGGTATTGCGATCCAACACAGCATATTTCACTGATTTTAGCTTCACTGCACTCGCTACCCCTTCGCTTTACAATCCATTTTAAAATTTGTTTATTTGTTTTTAAACTGTAACTGGTCTTGCCCCATCGTACCTCGCTGAGCTCCTGCAGCTTTACACACTCAGCTGATCTCACATCAGCTACTCCCAAGGGCTCCTGACACTAAGCTGAAGCTCAGAGGGGACCAATTGTTTTCTTTATTTTTTATGTTTTTTATTGTGTATATTTTACTGTACAGCATTCTGGAACCTTTTGTGTTTATTTAAAATTGTGTTCTAAAAAAATAAAGTGGATTGGATCTGTACAGACAGATCTGATGATGAGATAACACATGACTTAAACACCTTTACTGACCTGTTGACTGTTGAGAGAGAATTCCTGACTGTTTCACACACTTAAATCTTTATGTAAAGGTCAAGTTCACAGCTGTGTTGTCTTTAATCTAAAGTTTCTTCAATGTTTATTTAGGTGGAATATGTAATCAGAAATATGATTTGGAGATCTAACATCTGTGGAATTTGGAGTGATTCTTTGGATGGGAGGTAAGGGAATGCTGAAGAGTCCTCTATTGTTATCTTAAAGATAGAAGTTTGAAGATGGAGTTGTGTTTGGGGTGGGGGTTTTTTTGTGAGGGGGGCGTTGGATTTATGTTGTGATCATTTCTTTGCACTAATGACTGATCCTGACCGATGTAATATAACTCCGTACAGGAGGTGGCAGCACGTACCGCAGTACGAGTGTGCGATGAAAGCTTATACAAGTTGAAGAAGCTCCACAATTAAACACAACAGGCATCGAACGGCAGCTTTTAGCCACAGATAGAAAGTTCTCCGGAGAACAGCGGACGTGGAGCCGGTACTTTACCTACACCATGAAGCCATGTTTGTGCTTATTTTGAAGATTAAATCTGTCATTGTTAGGTCTTAATACCAGCTGCTGCATTTCTGCGCAATGATGATGATGGAAAGAATGAGTGTATGGATGAAGGGTGGCTTGCAACAATAAATACTAGCAGTTAGCTTTAGCTACAGCAGATAAAGGTAACCCGATGTGTTGAGTAATCACATCGAATGTAATGCTATGATAGCTTAGATAATTTAAATGAAACATATTTAGAGTTTTTATATATATATATATATATCCATCCATTACACGTCTCACCTCTTGGCAGGTATCCATCATGCATCTGCAGCTTCCATTGGTGGCAACTCTTCAGGTGGACGTGGTCTTGGTGTTGGTGACAGTAGTAGCTCTGTGGACCAGACTGAGTCAGCTCAGCTACCCTAATGCTGTGGTGTGAGTGTCCATGCCTGAGCTGTACACACACACACACACACACACACACGTTTGTTAGAAAGTCTTATTTATTTTTTAATGATGCTGTTTTCTGTGTGTGTTGGGGTGGTGCAGATTTGATGAGGTGTATTATGGCCAGTTTGTGTCTCTCTACATGAAGCAAGTTTTCTTCATCGATGACAGTGGACCACCTCTGGGTCACATGATCCTCTCTCTTGGAGGTTAGTTAAGAAGATCCCACAGTCAACATGAGAATAGTTGGGGGTTACTATTGTGTTTATTCCAGCTTATCTTGGAGGATTCAATGGGAACTACGCCTGGAACCAAATTGGAGCAGGTAAGCATCATATGAACCAACCTGAGCTTGACTGAAGAAGTTTATCTCTGGTGTGGGTGGGTTTGTTTTGTTGCACAGAGTATCCCAACAATGTAAGTGTGTGGAGTCTGCGGTGTCTGCCTGCTGTATGTGGAGCTCTCTGTGTTCCTTTGGTTTACCTGCTCACTCTGGAGCTCAGGTTTTGCCATCTGTCAGCTTTGGGGACTGCACTGCTAGTTCTGCTGGGTGAGTCCTCCTCAGAAACCACCTTCACCATCAGGTCTGCTGCCTCACATCCCAAAGTTTAAAATAACATATGCACACTGACACCTGGCACGTTTTGTGTTTCCAGAGAACTCCCTGATTGTTCAGTCACGTTTCATGTTGCTGGAGTCTGTGCTCATCTTCTTCGTGCTTTTGGCATTCTTCTCTTACCTGCGGTTCCACAACAGGCCCAACAGGTGAGTCTCACCAGTGGCAGAGAGGAGGACCCTGAAGGGATGCACAAAAACATCGTGTACGCACATTTCTAGTGCTTTTGAGCCGATGGCGCCCCTCCGAGGTGATGCAGGGAGACTGTTAATAATGTCTACAAGGTATCTGTGTAGAATCTCAATCATCCAGGTCTCTCCAGTTCAGAACTGAAGAAGTCAACTGGTGACACCTGTGAAACACATTCAAGAAAAACCCTGACAAGACCAGTTGACACAGAGATCCTACTAGAATGTCTAAAAGGGCATTCCTGAGAGTGATGTGCGCATTAGCAGTTAACAGTAATGAACACACCCAGGTCTTTGTGATTACATTAGTGGATATAAAACTGTGAAATGGTGCAGAAAACCCGTTAACAACTTTGGCAGAGCTGGTGTTGTTGAAAGGATTTTTTCAGCCTCCTCTTCAGTGCCTCGATTTTGGGGAGGAGGAAGAAAAGGTGGAAATGCCTTTCCACTCATAAGGCACCTGTCTGCATGTTCATGTCCAAAAAATGTGGTACAGAGTACCAGAAGGCTGTTCTTTTCAAAACGTCCCCCAGCATTTATTGAAGATCAAAAAGGAGTCAGGATTACAACAGCCAGTGAGTCAAAAAATAAACTAAGACAAATAAAACCCAAATAATCAGTCAACTGGAACACAAGTCACCACCGCACTGCCTCTGGTCTCCGAGGTACCTGAACGCTCACCAGGCCAACTGGACCTCTCCAGACTTGGGATGACGCCTTGTGCTGCTCCCGAATACTAACAGCTAGTTTTTATATTCACTAAGCCAATTTACAACCAGGTCCACATTACATAGCTTTTGTTTTTGGAACAAACTCTGTCTGTTCCAACATCTTCCAGGGACATGAGGTACCGTAGGCCTAGCAGCTCAGCATGGACTGTCAGCGCTTAGATGATGACTAAATAAGAGCATTCAACGTCTAAATCAGGGGTGCTCAATATGTCGATCGCCAAGGTACTATCAGTAGATTGCATGACAATAAAAAAAATATATAGACATCGGCCTATCATCCATCTCGTCACTTGATTAATATAAAGGGCACCCAGTCGGATAACATCTGAATTTTTTTGACACTTAAGTCACTGTGCATGTGCAAACAACAGCTCTAAGTGCAGCAAAGCTAACAAGCTTGTCAGTTTGTTACTGCTAATGTTTTGCTTTCATTTTTTTCTCTTAAACATAAGAAAGGGTTTTAAATGAGTGGGGGACCAAGTAAGAAGAATAAAACTTATCGCTTTCATACGGAATGGGAGGAGGATTTTTCACAATGACATTTTCAAAGTGCGTTTGCCTCATCTGCCAGTCTACCATCGCAATACCAAAGAAGGGAAATGTGGAGCAGCATTTTCGGACTGCTCAAGCGAGCTGAGAAAGGGGAAGGAACTAAAGTCCCAGTTGTTTTTGACAATGGCAAAAAATGTACATCGTTAATTATGTTTTGTGGTGCGACGTGGTTATGCAACGTACATCAACATAAATTGTAAGAATCCTCAATAGTTTTCTAAATAAATATACAGTGGGACCTCTACTTACGGACGTCTCTACATGCGGAATTTTCAGGTTACGAAACGTCTCAACGGGAAAATATTTCCTCTTGTTACGAAAGAAATTTTAGGATACGAAAGGCAAAAATACGCTACCGCTGCTACTCGCAGCTCGCGGAGTATAGCGAACGTAAACATGCTTGTAGCTGCTCTGCCATTGGCTATCGCCTAGCATCTTCCTGTCATCCCATTGGCTAGGAGGGATGTCAATATGTACAGGTTTGTGTGTATCCCAGCGTCGCCTTCGTTTAACTTTTATTTCAATCATCAATCAATCTTTATTTATATAGCGTCTTATACAATCAAAATTGTTTCAAGGCGCTTTCCAGAATCCCAGAGCCTGACCCCAGACAAGCAACAGTGGCAAGGAAAAACTCCCCTTTAACAGGAAGAAACCTTGAGCAGGACCAGGCTCATGTAGGGGGACCCTCCTGCTGATGGCCGGCTGGGTAAAGAGAGAGGAGAGGTGGGAGGACAGGTAGAGGATAGGATAGGTAGGAGAGGAGAGGGGTAGAGGAGAGGAGAGGTAGAGTGAAGGGGAGGTAGAGGAGAGGAGAAGGAGGAGGAGGGGAAAGAGGAGAGGAAAGAAGAGGAGAGGGAGAGGAAAAGGAGAAGGAGAGGAGAGGAGAGGAGAGGAGAGGGAGAGGAGAGGCACAGAGCACAGAAACACAAACAAAAAATATGCACAATCACTTCAACGGGGCCGGCGGTCATTATGCAGCTCCGATGGCAGTGATACCTGCAAATAAATAGAGGGGGGGGGGGGGAAGCAGAAAAACTACACAAGAATCAACATAACTAGTCTGCTTGATGAGAAGAGGAAAGGAGAGGAAACCATGACCCAGTGGAGTGACAGAGGCCTGTCAGGTGATCATGTTTCCGGACCCCGGCAGCCTTGGCCTATAACAGCATAACTAAGATGTGACCTAACGATTAGACGACCCCCTAAGTATGATAATTTGTCTGTCTATGATAGTAGCTGGAACTACTGAATTAGTAACAGTAAGCTTTTTCAAAGAGGTAGGTTTTGAGTCTGATCTTAAAAGTAGCGATGGAGTCAGCCTCCCGTACCTGGACAGGGAGCTGGTTCCAAAGCAGGGGGGCCTGGTAGCTAAATGCCCGGCCCCCCATTCTACTCCTAGAAACTCTGGGAACCACAAGTAGACCAGCATTCTGAGAGCGGAGCGGTCTATTGGGCTGATAGGGTATCACTAGCTCCTCCAGGTAGGATGGAGCTAGGCCTCTGAGGACCTTGTAGGTCAGAAGAAGGGTTTTAAAAGTTATTCTAAATTTAACGGGCAGCCAATGAAGCGACACCAGTACAGGAGTAATGTGATCTCTTTTGTCAATACCTGTCAGAACTCTGGCTGCAGCATTTTGGATCAACTGGAGGCTTCTTAAAGAGTTGTTTGGACACCCTGATAATAAGGAGTTACAGTAGTCCAGCCTGGAAGTAACAAATGCATGGACTAACTTTTCAGCGTCAGGCTGCATCAGTAGCTTCCTGATCTTTGAGATGTTCCTCAAGTGAAAAAAGGCACTTCTAGAGACTAATTTAATGTGTGAGTTGAAGGAGAGATTTTGATCAAAAGTTACTCCTAGATTCCTCACAGAGAGACTAGATGTTAATGAGATACCATCTAGAGTGATCATGTGATCTAATCTATCCCTGAGAGGTTCAGGACCAAACACCATGACCTCAGTTTTTCCTGGGTTAAGGAGGAGGAAATTTGAAGACATCCAGGACTTTATGTCTTTAAGACAGGTCTGAAGCTTCACTAACTTCTCTGTCTCCTCTGGTTTCATGGATAAATAAAGCTGAGTGTCATCAGCATAACAATGAAAATTTATCCCATGCTGCCGAATAATGTTCCCTAAGGGAAGCATGTACAATGTGAAGAGGATTGGTCCGAGTACGGAACCTTGAGGAACTCCATGGCTAACCCTACTGTATGAGGAGGGAACGCCGTGGACATGGGCAAACTGGTATCTATCAGATAAGTATGATCTAAACCAGTCTAGTGCTGTCCCTTTAATCCCAATCACATGTTCCAGTCTCTGTAACAGGATGCTATGATCAACTGTATCAAAAGCAGCACTGAGGTCCAGCAGAACCAGCATAGAAACCAGTCCATGATCGGAAGCTATGAGAAGATCATTAGTGACTTTAAGAAGTGCTGTTTCTGTGCTGTGGTGAGCTCTAAAGCCTGACTGAAACATCTCAAACAGGCTGTTCCTCTGCAGGTGCTCCAGTAACTGAGTCACCACCACCTTCTCTAGAACTTTAGAGATAAAAGGAAGGTTGGATATTGGCCTATAATTTGCCAAGACATCAGGATCCAGTGATGGTTTTTTAAGCAACGGCTTAATCACTGCCACCTTGTAGGACCGGGGTACATAACCTGACACTAAAGAACCATTGATCTGGTCCAGGATAGAACTGCCTATCAGTGGTAGAACATCCTTCAACAGGTGTGTTGGGATGGGATCTAAAAGACACGTAGTGGTCTTGGATTTCTGAATTAGCGATGACGCCTCAGAAAAATATATAGGGCTGAAGGAGCTTAAGGGCTCGTTGGAGACCCTGTATGTTCCCACAGTCGGCACATCTGGTGATGGTCCAGTTGTAGGGATGGCCTGGTTAGCTTTCTCTCTGATAGCTAGAACTTTATCAGTGAAGAAGCTCATGAAGTCTTCACCACTAAGGGAAGAAGGGATACGTGGATCTAAAACACTGTGACTCTTGGTTAATTTGGCCACAGTGCTGAAGAGAAACCTGGGGTTGTTCTTATTTTCCTCAATCAAAGAAGAAAAATAAGCTGTTCTAGCCTTGCGAAGGGCCTTTTTGTAAACTAATAGACAGTCTTTCCAGGCTACATGGTAGCTGTCTATCTTACAAGAATGCCACTTCCTTTCCCTTTCCAGTCTTCGCACTTTCTGCTTGAGGGTCCTGATATGTGAATTATACCAGGGGGCACACCTCCTCTGATTTACTATTTTCTTTTTCAGGGGGGCAACAGAATCAAGCGTGATTCTCAGTGAGGTTGCTGCACCTTCAGCAATAGAGTCAACCTCAGCAGGGCTAAGATTATAATGATTGATCCCTGGGGAAACACACGGTGGTCCTGGGATCAGCACAGGGATCACTTCCTTAAACTTAGCTACAGCGTTATCTGAAAGACATCTGCTATAGTAAGACTTTGTTCTGAGCATAGAAGAATCCTTAATCATAAATGTAAAAGTGATCAAAGAGTGGTCTGACAGGACTGGGTTCTGAGGGAACACTGACACATGTTCTACCTCAACACCATAAGTCAGAACTAGATTTAGGGTGTGGTTAAAGCTGTGAGTTGGTTGGTTTATCTGCTGGAGGAAACCAACTGACTCAAGTAATGAAATGAAGCCATTTTCTAAAGCTGTCGTTTATAACGTCCATATGGATGTTAAAGTCTCCAATGATAATGACTTTTTCTGTTCTAAGGACCAAGTCAGATAAGAAGTCAGAGAACTCAGATAGGAACTCTGAATGTGGCCCAGCAGGGGGCCGATATACAACTACAAACAGAAGTGGCTTTTCTGTCCTCCAGTTCAGATGAGTGATGCCAAGAGTCAGGCTTTCAAATGAACTGAAGCTATGTTTTGGTCTGGGATTAATTAATAACTTGGAGTGATAGATTGCTGCCACTCCCCCTCCTCGACCAGTAACACGTGGAATATGATAATTAAGATGGGTAGGAGGAGTAGATTCATTTAAGCTCACATACTCCTCCTCCTGAAGCCAGGTCTCAGTAAAACAGAATAAATCAATGTGATGATCCGCTATCAGGTCGTGCACTAACAGGGATTTACACAAAAGAGATCTAATATTTAACAGTCCACACTTAATTGTGATATTAGTTTCTCCAACTTGTGCTTCAGTATTAATTTTAATAAGATTTTGGTGATTGACCGCTCCCCTGCTCTGTGCTTGGTGAACTTTTAACCGTGGAACAGAGACTACCTCTATAGTGTTAAATATGTTATTGTTGGTGGTATTATTTATTGTGGGTGTTCGTATGTTTGCCCATTAGATGGCGGTGTTGCACCAAGTGTTAATGTTCGTTGCTAGTAATGTAAGATTAGCCTGAAATAAAGTTCATTTTGTTCCTGGAGAAGCCTTGCACTGAATTCCTACATTTATTGTGCGGTAATCTAATTGTAACATGTATTTGTTACATGTTTTGATGCATTTTTATGATTTATTAAAAAAGTTATGTCTGAATTTTTGGGGGCTTGGAATGGATTATGGCATTTACATGGAAAACGCGTCTCTACTTACGTAATTTTCAGGTTACGAAACAACTTCCGGAACCAATTAATTTCGTAAGTAGAGGTCCCACTGTAATGGGTTGATCATTTTGACTTGATCATTTCATAAGTAGCTCGCATGCTGAAAAAGTGTAAGCACCCCTGGTCTAAACTAAGCAAAAACACACCGGTTCATGCTTACATGATCATAGCTGTGATGATTAACATTGATTATTTTAATATGAGGATTCATAGCTAAAACATTGTTAACACGCACACACACATTGCCTGTTGGCAATCTCAGAGTTTTAACTTCAGCACTGAATTTTTTAACCTTTTAAGTGCTATCAGGAGATGTTGCAAATGGAGCAGTGAGCAGAGAAAGGACTGGTTCATTAGTTGCTTTAGGGCCCCAAGGGCCATCCTCATGGAACTGTGGAGCTGGGGGCCACATTTGGAATGTGACATGGCCAGGAGCCAGGTCCTACCTGTGTCCATACACAACAAGCCTTCTGTGTTTAAAGGACTCAAACCATGTTGGTGGGGCATGAAACTCAAATGGAAACTGATTTCATTTAGTACAGGCTAGAATTCCTCTTCTGTTATCGCTGTGCCAAACAATATTTATTGTGCCTCCACTTCTTTGAGGAGTATCTCCATCAATCAGTAAAATTCTTTTCTTTGGGACTCATGGCTGGTTGATTTGATGGTTTGTTGGGACCCCTTTTTATATATATTTGCATATGTATTACTTGGTGCGGGAGGGGCCTGGTACTCTAATTGTTGTGGTCAATTCCATCTTGGTTGGGATTTATAATGCAAATGTGCTTGGATTCAGGTGTAGGCCAGGTTTCAATATGAAGTCTATAAGTGTTTGTATGTGAGGCTCCTGGACACACGTCCGTTCCTGTCAGCAGGACAGGCATCCCTGGCCAGAAGACTGCATTGCAGCAATGACTGAAATAACATCAAACTGATCTTTACACAGTTTTTCTCTCAACATTTTTCATATATTTGTACATGATATTATAGATATCTGTACATTAATAAATGTGTTATTATACATCATATTTATATAGTATTTTCTTTCTTTTTCTTGGTTTTATCACAGCATATATGTAAATAAGTTTATAATCATGTAAATAATGTATATTTTAATGTATATGTTTTTCGGGTGGTGGCAGCTCAGTCTGTTGAAAACTGGGCTGAGAAGTGGAGGTTTTGTGGTTCCAGCCCCAGTGCAGACAGAACACGGAGGGTAGTAGGTCCCAGAACACTGCCGAGGTACCCTTGAGCAAGGAACTGAACCCACAAATGCTCACATGGGCCCTGCGATGAACTGGCCACTCATCTGGGGGTGGACCTGCCTTCGCCCATTGTGTACCCTCCCTGTGACCCTGAAAAGGCTAAAGAACAGACACAACATGATGTTTATTTTCTTATTTGTGTCATTTTTTCCCCTCTCTTTTTCCCATTTTTGCACTTTTATTTTATTTTAGAAGATGTATGCTGCTGCAGCTTGAATTTCTTTCAGAATTAATAATGTTTCTAAGTTTGTGCTGACCAGAACATAACGTGTGTTTTGTCCTACTGAGCAGCACCAGGATCTGCTGGCTTCTCCTATCTGGAGCATCCTGTTCTGCTGCTGTAGGGTAAGAAACTGTTCTCAGCAACCATGGTTCGCCGTATCTACACGTACAGTTTCTAATGTGTGTGTGTGTGTGTGTGTGTGATGTCAGAGTGAAGTACACAGGTGTTTTCTCCTACCTGTTGCTGCTGACCATAGCCTCTGTGCACACTTGGAATGTGATTGGAGACCGCAAAGTCAGTCACGTGAGTCTTTGTTTGTTGCTACATTTACCACCAAACCTGCAGTTCAACAGGAATGTTGAGTTTCTAACTGTCCAGACTCCCAACTCAAACATTTTATTGATAGCTGCTGACATTGATCGCTTTAATTTGTGTGTGTGTGTGTGTGTGTGTGTGTGTGTGTGTAGTTCAGTGTCTGTGTTCAGTGTGTGTGTCGAGTGGTGTGTTTGTTGGTACTTCCTGTTCTGTTATATGTGTTCTGGTTCTACGTTCACCTGAGTCTCTTGAACCGTAGTGGACCACATGACCAACTGATGAGCCCCGCCTTCCAGGCTGGCCTTCAGGTAACAGTCACATGCAGCAGTTGTGCACAAACATTGAGTGACTGACTGATTTTGTGCAGGGTGGCCTCTCCAGAATCACTCAAGGTCAGCCTCTGGAAGTTGCGTATGGCAGTCAGGTGACTTTAAGGAGCTCAGCTTCTCAGCCAATCCCCTGTTGGCTCCACTCACACAAAGCCAACTATCCAGTCAGGTACTGGGTTCATGCACACGAGGGCTAATCAGTGAACTGTCTTCATGTTTCATAGACACCACTTTCTGTTTGTTGTCATCAGATATGAAAATGGGCGAGGAAGTTCTCACCAGCAGCAGGTCACATGTTACCCTTTTAAAGACATCAACAATTGGTGGATTGTTAAAGACCCTGGCAGGTGGGTTACTTGTCTGTAGGGGGTCTGATGGGAAGGGTAGTCCTGGTCTAATGTGTCTTTGCTAGACAGGAGCTGGTGGTCAGTGGTCCTCCTCAGCCTGTGCGTCACGGTGATGTCATCCAGCTGGTCCATGGAATGACCTCACGCTTCCTGAACAGGTAAAAGAACCAGCTGTCACCAAGGTCTATATTACCCCTAAGTGAAAAATGTAACTGTGCTTGTTATAGTCACGATGTTGCAGCACCCATGAGTCCTCATGCTCAAGAGGTGTCGGGCTACATTGACTTCAACATTTCTATGGCTCCACAGAACCTGTGGCAAGTGGTGAGGAACTGCTGAGTCCTTATTTTATGTGAGTAATGTTATCACTAAAGTCATGTGATCATGCATATGTTTAGGACATCTCTAACAGAAGGGCAGAGTCAGATTCTTGGAAGACAATACTGTCACAAATCCGATTGGTCCATGTGAACACGTCAGCTATTCTTCAGGTAATGACAGGAAGTGAGCACTAGACCTTCCTTACCTGCACGAATATCTAAAAATTAAGATGTCTGTGTGTGCGTGTGTCTACCTATGTCTGTGTGTCTGCACAGCTCAGTGGCATGTCTCTTCCAGACTGGGGGTTCCGGCAGCTTGAGGTTGTTGCAGAGAAACATTTTAAAGCTTCTGGAGACAGTCTGAAATGGACGGTGGAGGAACACCGATATGGAATCAGTGCGTCATGTGACCCTTAACAAAGATTGTGTGTGTGACAGTGTTGGTCTGTGAGAGAGGGAGAGCAAGCTTTTATGTCTGTCATTGATGTTTCTCTGTGTGTAGGTCAGGAGCAGAAGGACCGGGAGGCTGAGCTTCATTCTCCCACTGACATACCTGTGGACAGAAACATTTCTTTCTGGATCAAATTTGTAGAACTTCAGGTATTATGTCAGTCATGTGATCTGCAGAAACAGCATCCCATCTGCTGCTGTGACCCCAGGTTGTTTTCATGTTTGGTTGTTACTTCAGTGGAAGATGTTGACAGTGAAACAGGAATACTCCGAGCACAAATACAGCTCCACCCCCCTGGAGTGGCTCACTATGGATACCAACATTGCATACTGGCTGCACACTTCCAGCAATGTAACACTCACACAATCACACACACACACACTGGCACACAAACAGAATGTACATTAAGTTTGGTTTTGTGTCTCAGGCTCAGATACACCTGATTGGTAACCCAGTGTCCTGGTGCCTGGCCAACCTGGGCTTGCTGGCCTATCAGCTCTTAGCAGTTGTGTATCTGGTGAGGAGGAGGCGGGGCTTCAAAGACTTACCTGATGGTATACAGACAACACACCACACATCACTGAACCTTCTAGACCAGAGGTGGTTAACCTGTTTGACAGTTATAAATGTTAATTAATGTGAAAGATGGTGGCCGGTGCTAACTGGGCTGAGAAGTGGAAGGTTCTCACTTCGAGCCCCAGTGCAGACAAAACATGGAAGGTGTTTTGGTAGTAGGGGGAAGTAGGTGCTGGAACAGCTTCAGAGCACTGCCAAGGTACGCTTGTGCAAGGTACCAAACCCACAAATGCTCATATAGGGCCCTGCGATTAGCTGGCAACTCGTCCGGGGTGGACCTGCTTTTACCCATTGTGTACCGTCCCCCTGACCCCGAAAGGGATAAATCAGTTAAGAAGATGAGAACACATTGTGAAAGATTGTAGTTATGAAATTGAATCAAGGGTGTCAACGAATGTTATCAGTCATCCAAGTCAAAGAACTCTGGAACCTTCAACACCTGAGGATTTGGATCTCCTGTGAACTGTGATTAAATCCACAAGTTAAATCTAGTAAATCCACAGATGTCCACAAATGCAACAGCATTGTCATTCCATACAGGTACATTAGAACAACAATCACAACATTTCCAAGCTCTCCTGGGTTCCCTCTCCAAAACGTTCACAGTCATGAGCACCCAACAGCACCTGATGAGCAGGAGGGTCCACACCCCTTCAGTAATGCTAATGACCATCAATGACCACTAACAAGAGGATTAATTAAACCAGCACAGAATTCCACCAATCAGTCATGGCTGAAGAAGCTTCTTGGAAGAGAGAACAAACATCTTCAATGACTCTCTCCATTGGGCATTGCCATGGTGAAAGTTTGAGGTTGTACATGGGGTTTGAAATAAGTCCCCACACATTTTCAGCCAGCTTGCGAAGCACACATTTTGCCTAATCGCTGGAAGTTTATGGTGCTTATACAGCCGTAAAATGACTGAACGTTGTCTGACTGGTTGGCGACAACCCCAGTGCAGCCAATTCATCAGCTACTACAGGTAGTGAATAAAGTATCGTCAGTTTCCTTTACAGCATAAACTTTATAAACTATTGATTTAGCCTTTTGTGATGCAGATACAAGGTCTGAAAATAAAATTACATCATCGGTCTTGGTGCCTTCGATGGTGGAAGATGGACAATCAATTAAATGCTGTTTGCATGACTTTTGACCTAAATATTTGGGCATAGTTGTAGACAAGTCCAGTTACAGCCACTGGGTATGGTGGTCACGGTGAATATGTTAGTTACTGTAACCACTGACCATAAATGCTGCTTTATGTCAAGATTCTGCAGCGTGTTGCTAACCTCTGGTCTAATTTATCATGCATTAATTTATCATGGTAATAACAATGGTGTACCTGTGCGTGTGAAGATGTGTGGGATCGGTTTGTGTGTCTGGGCTGTGTGTGTGTTGCCGGTTGGTTTGTCAACTTTGTGCCATTCTTCCTGATGGAGAAGACCGTCTTCCTGTATCACTACTTACCTGCCCTCTGCTGTCTGCATGTGTTGGGCCCAGCACTCGTGGAGCACATGCACACACACCTGCTCAGGTATGCATACACACACAGCTTTTACCTTAGCCTCCTACACACAGTGAGACTGTTCCCCTTCACTAATGAAGCTTCCTCTCATTTAAACTCCGCCCACAGTGTGATGCCAGATAGCAATTCAGATCAAAGGAGATGTGACTATATAAACCATAAAAACAGTTGTTTACTATCTACTTTAGTGAGAGGATGATGTCATCCTGCTGTTGCAGTGACTTAGCATTGAAAGTGTCTGCACTTCATTGTGTTTGACTGACTGAACTAGCTTCCACAGCAGCTGATGCTAACTGCGGTCATGGCTTCATCTCCTTGTCCTGCAACACCATGAAAACCACCCGATTATGTTAGAGGTGGCTGTCCTTTCATTTATACAACCTTAAACCGGTCTTCAATTTGAACTACCATGCAACACAGGTTTTTATCAAAATAAAAGTAACACCAATGTTTCTTTGTAACAGTGCATCCCTGCGACGGGTCTCGTGTGTGTGTGTTTGGTCAGCGCTGCTCTTGGTCTTCCTGTCATATAGAACCTTCTGCCCTCTGACCTATGGCATTCCTGAGCTGTCAGCCAATCAGCTCCAACGATTAAAGTGGAAAGAATCCTGGGACATCTTGTTACGCCGCCACTAGACTAAGAGAAAAGACTACCGCTGTTATGCAGTCATTGATGATGTGACTTTGCAGTAGGGGCTCTAAACGCTGAATATGTGATGCTACACCAGCTATCATCCATCATTTTCTGTTGTGTCACGCACCACTACCTGCCATAGAACACCGTGAAAGCGAGTTGAACAAACCCTCTACTTTTATTTTGATACTTGAATTGTCTGAAATGGGATATAAAATGTTGTCTTTTGCTCCATATTTTTTATTAAAGGTGCAGCAGTTGACAAATGATACAGAAATGTTTGGGTTTTGTTTTAAAAAGGTGGAATAAACCATTTGATCTTCAATGGACTGAAGTACTGTTATGTACGTTCCAACTGTTAAAAGGATGTCTTGCTGTGTCTGTGTGTGTATATGTATAATGGATATATACACAAACAGGCATACATAAATCTCAATTGCTGTTCCGAAACCACCCCCATGCCCTAATAGTGCACTCAATAGTGTACTCAATTGTAGGCCATTTTGAAATAGTGTCCGAATGCTTAGTGAGCACGGTGTACCCTAGGTAGTGCACTCAATGTATCCCACAATGCATTGCGAGAAGTAGTATACAACCGATGCACCCTAAGTAAGTCAGTAATATATCCGATCAGCCTTTGCGTTATCACGTGACCACTTGTTAATGGCTGGTGAACTGGGGCACGGAGAGATGTCATACAAATGTAAGTATTGTCTGCTTTGTGTATAATATGTTACTTTCTAGATGTGTAGTGTTTTTTAATTTTAGTGACATATTGGTGCTTCCTGTGTAATATGTTTTTGCCTTAAAGACATTAAAATTAATGCGATTCTAAGAATTGTCTGAATTGGCTCGTTGCTCTTTCATACCATTTTAATACTGTTCTAGAGTTTTCACACTTTCACTTGAGAATTAAGATATTGTTGGAATGATATAAACATACTGCCGACTCATCGAATGAACTGATTTCTTTAAGGAGTGATGGTGATGTCCAAAGTTTAATCTGCAGCTGGGTGAAGGACAAGCTGGTTTCTGAGGGTTCCATGCATTCACTGTTCCTCAGACAGACATTGTGCAAAATGGTGCAACATGCAATAACCTTTGTAGCAAAGGCAGGCTTCATCTCCTAGGTTTTGTAAAATATTGCCCACCATCTGGTCTTCATAATCCCCAATGTCCTTTTGATGATACATCAAGCTTTTGTATGATGTCTGTTGAACCTGACTACTCTCATATGTCTCAGGTGCTCTCTAGATGGTGTTATCAACGCTACAGGCTTGGACATACAGGGATAACCCCCATCCCCTAGGATGCAATAACCCTCAGTTTTCTGTTAAAGTACCACTGAGCAGCTGCTCCAGGGGGTTTGATCCTAAGGTGGCATCCATCTATACTGCCGACCACTTTGGCAGAAGCTGGTGATCCAGCCAGTTGCTGAAAGCCTGCAGCAATTGTCGTCAGTTTGTCCAGCTTAGAAAATAGAATTGACACAACACCCTGACGCCCTCCTCCTCATCTCTGGAGACTTCAACCATGCCTCTCCATCATCTTCTCTGCCCAAATTCACCCAGTACGTCACTTGCCACACCAGGGACAATAAAACACTGGACCTGTTCTATGCCAACACCAAGGAGGCATACCACTCTCTCCCACTCCCTTCCCTGGGTCGTGCCAACCACAACCTTGTACACCGCCAGCCTGTGTACAAACCTCTTGTGCAGAGGCAGCCTGCTGTCATCCGCACAGTGAAGAAATGGTCTGAAGAAGCCGAGGAGGCCCTTTCAACACAACCCTGTGGGATGTATTCAGCGACGCCCATGGGGAGGACATTGACAATCTCACCCACTGCATCACGGACTATATTAATTTTTGTGTAAAGAGCACCGTACCCACCAGGACTGTATGGAGTTTCTCCAACAGCAAGCTCTGGATCACCCAGACATAAAGGCCCTCCTGAAGGAGAAGAAGAGGGCTTTTGTGTCTGGAGACTAGGAAGAGCTGAAGTCTGTGCAGAGGGAACCGAGGAGGAAGATCAGGCAGGAGAAGGACAACTATAGGAGGAAGATGGAAAATCAGTTGCAGCAGAACAACACCTGTGGGGTATGGAAGGGACTGAAGACCATCTTCACGGAGCAGAAGTCCCAACCTGTGGGTGACTGGGAGTGGGCAAATGACTTGAACTTGTTCTTCAACAGATTTGATCAGGCACCCACCCCTCCCCAAGCCCAGTCTCCTCTGCTGCTACACCCGCCACTGTCTGTGCCCCCAATCGACTGTTCCTCTTGTCCCCCCTCCCCCTCTCTCATGACCTTCAGCTCACACATACCTGACTCTTCACACTCTGGCTCACACATACCTGACACTTCACATTCTGGCCTATGCCCATCCCCATCCCCCCTGCCAATACCTCCCTGCTCCAGCCTGTTCCTCACAACACACAAGGTGAGGAAGGCCCTGAAGAAGAACAGGGCCAGGAAAGCTACAGGTCCGGATGGCATCAGCTCCAGGCTCCTGAAGTCCTACACAGACCAGCTGTGTGAGATTTTCAGTCACAAGTTCAACCTGAACCTGGAGCTGGGGAGAGTGCCACAGCTGTGGAAGACGTCCTGCATTGTCCCAGGGCCGAAGACACCGCACCCCAAGGAGCTCAACAGCTACAGACCAGTAGCTTTGACGTCTCATCTGATGAAGATGCTGGAGGGACTCATCCTCGCTCACCTGCGCCCACTGGTGAGCTCCTTCATGGACCCGCTGCAGTTCGCCTACCAGCCGAGCATCGGGGTGGACGATGCCGTCATCTACCTCCTTCACACCTCCCTCACTCACCTGGAGAAGGCTGGAAGCACTGTGAGGATCATGTTTTTTGATTTCTCCAGTGCATTCAACACCATCCAGCCCAGGCTGCTGGAGGATAAGCTGCAGGTAGCTGTGGTGGACCATCACCTCACAACATGGATTCTGGACTACCTCACACAAAGACCACAGTTTGTGAGAGTGAAGGGCTCCGAGTCAGATCGGCTTCTCTGCAGCACTGGTGTCCTGCAGGGAACAGTTCTGGCTCCTTTCCTGTTCACCCTCTACACCGCGGACTTTTCATACAGTACGTCATCATGCCACCTCCAGAAGTTTTCTGATGACTCTGCTGCTGTCGGCCTCATCACTGATGGGGACGATATGGAGTACAGAGGACTTATTCAGGACTTTGTGGACTGGAGTCTGCGGAACAACCTCCAGATCAACGCTAGCAAAACCAAGGAGCTGGTGGTGGATCTCCGCAGGCGTAACAACCCCCCCTCTGCACCGGTGAACATCCTGAGAACGGACATCGACGCTGTGAAGTCCTATAAGTACCTGGGTGTTCACCTAAACAATAACGTGGACTGGACACACAACACAGACGCCCTTGTCAAGAAGGGCAATAGCAGACTGTTCCTGCTCAGGAGGCTGAGGTCTTTTGGAGTGCAGGGACCACTCCTGAGGACTTTCTATGACTCTGTGGTGGGATCAGCCATCTTTTATGGGATAGTCTGTTGGTCCAGTAGCATCACGGACAGGGACAGGAAGAGAATGGACAGACTGGTAAGGAGGGCCAGCTCTGTCCTGGGATGTCCCCTGGCCTCGGTGGAGGTGGTGGGAAACGGGAGGATGATGGCTAAGCTGTCATCCATGTTGAACAACATCCTCTTTGTAGTCTCTATTCTATCCCAATTTTATTTTATTTTTCTCTGCGTGCTCTTGCTGTTGTTGCGCTTTATATTTCCCCGTGTGGGACAAATAAAGGACCTGAATCTGAACATTTTTTTCCAGGGCAAGTACTTTATCTGAGATCCAATGAATGTCACTGGCTGTGGAGCGTGGAATTGAGAGGGCTCTTGACACCACACAATAGGAGGTTGCACCTGCCAGCCTAAAGATGATTAAAACCTCCACCTCCATATCCCAAAAATGAAATCAATGTAAAATTTACAATTATTTTCAGAAGGTGTGCAATATGGTCATCTTAAAATATTTCAACATAAAGATGCAAATAAAAGCCATAATCAACCATCATTGTTGTTTTTCCGTTCACTTACAATTTGATGACATCTTGATCATAAAGCCAAAATAGTCCTAAGGAAATGTTTATTCCGCACCAGTGGATAGGATCTTAAAATATTCTTTTAAAAAGATAAGGAACAGATTAAGAGCCATTTTTCGATTAAATGTTGAAAGGACTTGAGAATATACCATTACGTCAAGGTGGGAAAATGTCACTGGACTTTAAAAAAAATATTTTTTACTTATTTATATATAATAATTTTTCGGGGGAAATAATACGTTAACAAACAAACGACAGAGGAATGTGTTTTTTTTATGGGTTAAAATAATTAAATGGACTTGGCCGCTTTCGCCTGGGACCGGGTTCGTATTAATTATGCGACGCTATGACGTAATATGTCCAAGTGAAGGCGGATTTGGTCGGCCGCATTGCCTGCTGGGAAATATGTTAACGACAGACTAACGTCGATTGGATCTTTGCGGCGCGTGGAGTCACGGTCAAGACAACAATGATGAGGCAAAATAAATGAAGGAAATAGTTTTTAAAGAAAGACGAGAGGAGATTAGATCTGCCGAAGGTGAGAGAGAAGCTGTTACTGCTAATGCTAACATTTCTGATGTAGAACCGAGCTAACTGCACAGGTAGCAAATGTCCCGCTACTACGAGCAAAGTCATTTTGTAAAAGTAATGTAATTAAGTTGTAACACGTGACGAATTTGGTCATTTTAAAACCTGATCTGATCAAAATTTCTTATTCCTCCTCCTCCCTACGATATATTTTTCGACCTTGTCGCCTACATTACTCCTATGTTCTTTCTGAGTGTTAAGCCAAATCATTTCATCCAAAGTTAGACAGCTTTACATATAAATAATGTTCCTATAATATATCCTAAAAAAAGATTACATCCGTACAGATTACTCAATTAATTAGTTTGTGGCTATAAATATCGTGTGTGTGTGTGTGTGTGTGTGTGTGTGTGTGTGTGTGTGTGTGTGTGTGTGTGTGTGTGTGTGTGTGTGTGTGTGTGTGTGTGTGTGTGTATAGACATGTCTCTCTCTGTGTTGGCCCGGAGAGACCTGATTCAACAGCAGGTGCAGGAGTTGGAGCAGAGTCTGTCTTTAACACACACTGACCTGGAGCTTCTGAGCAGTGAGACAGGTGTGTCTCTGTGAGTGTCTTACTTTCTGGCTGACTGAATGACTGACTGTCTAACAGTTGACCCTTTGTTTCTTTGAACAGATGAAGGTACTGATGATGAGTCGGATGGGGGTACACAGGTAAAAAGCTCATCCTGTCATTTATCAGCAGAGAGTTAATGTTGATCTGGTCCAGAGAGTCATGTGTGTATCTGTGACAGTCTGTAGCAGTTCTTCTAGCCGAGAGAGACAAGATTCAGAAGGAGATCCAAAACCTTGAGGATGTCTTGGGACCACATAGTCCTGTCTGTGTGTCAGGTAATAGTCTTACCAATCTGTCTCCATGGAAATGTGACCAACAGATGTCGCTACCTGTCTTTTTGTATGTTGTGTGCTCAGATGCTGACAGAAGCAGCAGCAGCGATGAGGTCAGTGACAACCTTTAAACACTGCTGTAATTGTCTCCAACAGCCAGAACATTGTCTTACTGTCTGCCTTTCTGTCTGACCAGAGTGAGCTTGGTCTTGCCTTGACAGTGGAATCTTGTCTCCAAGTGAACCTCGTCTACCAGCAGGTGGTTCAGGAGGCTCTGGAGAAGTTGGAGACACTCCTGAGACAGAATGAGAAGCAGCAGGTCAGAACTGTAATTGTGATGTGACTGACTGAAGGTGATCGTGACACTCCGATACTGTTGCCCTACTGACAAATGAGATTGTGAACCAGAGTAGGATTGATTTTTCATATTCACAGGATAGGACCCTCAAGAAGAAAGTGTGAAGATAAGAAAGGAAATTACCGGTAGAAGGCTACCCTCTATCCTGGAAGGACAGTCTTGTTTCTAAATAGACTCTGTTAGGCTGGAACAGCCTGTTATTCTCTGAGAGAACAATAGAACTGATTGACTTCATGAGCTTCTTCACTGAAACCACCCCTTCTTTTCTTTAGTAATGTTACTAAAATATCCCTGTTTGCTTTGTCAAAGCTCATATGCTGTGGATTGATGGAAGAATATTACATCTTTTCCATTTTATTATAACAAAATGACAGTATAAAATCCTCTAAAACCTTTGGGACTCCTGTATGTATATAAATGTGATGACTATAAAGTTTTGTATTGTCATAGAACCACCTTTAATTGTCTCTGTAGAAGGAGGTGGTGTCTCAGCTGTCTGGACCAATTAAAGAACCTCACAGAGAACCGTGTCCAACCTCCTCATACCAGATTCCAATCAATATGTTTCTGGGTCGCTTCCTTAAACCCTATTTCAAGGACAAACTGACAGGACTGGTGAGATGGACAGATAAAGAGAGACATTTGTGATTGGACTGCTGAAAACACTCAGATGGTTCTTTGGCTTTTTAGGGGCCACCAGCCAATCAGGAGTCAAAGGAGAAGAGCAGCAGAATGACTGGTTGTCTTGACAATAAGAAAGTGAAGAGATGTAAGACATATTCTGGTGACTTTTAGAGCTCCACATGTTCACAAGAAAATCTGATGCTTGTTGTTATGATTATGAACCCTCAGATTTGATAAATCTAAACTGTGTCAAGATTCAGCTGGTCAGGCTGATGGTGGCCTGACAGTGTGTGTATGTGTGTGTGTGTTTTTCTGTGTGGGTGTGTGTCCAGGGGAGAGCTGGCAGAAGACTTTACTGATTCACTCAGTATCCAGGGACGGTCTCAGGAGACAAATCCAGCCCAAACTCTCCAAGTACCCTTCAACCATTTTTTCAGTATTGTTACTTGACTAATATGCAGTTATGCTAGTATACCCAGCAGTGACTCCCTGTCTGTCCAGGGTAGACTACCTGAGTCAGAAGCTGCTGTCAGCTTGTGGAAGTGAAAAGCAGCAGTTAAGAGAGCAGATAGATGGCCTGGAGAGAGAGATTGAATTGCTCAGGTGACTGTCAGTTTCTGTTGTCTACATCATGTATGTTATGATAAGGAAGATAAAGTTTGTCTGTCACTGCACAGAGAGAAGAAGGAGGGAGAGCTAATTGGGGATCGATACGAAGACCTTGATTGGCAGAAAATTTCAAATATTGATGTGGGTTAAAGTTCACCAATTACACTTGTGATGCAAAGCAAATGTCTTACTTTTAGTCATGAGCTTGTTTCTTTCCCTCCCCTTTTTTCTCCTCTCCTTGCTCACTCTTAGTTTGAAGGAACAAGGGATGCAGAGGACCTTCGCTGCTTCTGGCAAAACTTCCTCCACCCGTCTATCAATAAAAGTGGGTGGAGTCAGGAAGAGGTTGACACACTGAAACAGCTCAGCAGGAAGTATGAAGAAAGGCACTGGGAGACTATTGCTGCAGAGCTGGGGGTAAAATGGGAGGAGGGACACCCATCTGTCGGTCAACGTCCATCTTTCTCTATCTTGCTGTGTTTGTTTTACTACCTTTCCTCTTGCAGACGGGTAGGACAGGCTTCATGTGTCTACAGACCTATCAGCGTTTCGCCTCTGACTCACTTAAACGCTGCAGCTGGACAACGGCTGAAGATACTCTGTTGAAAGAACTTGTGGAAAAAATGAGGATTGGGAACTTCATCCCATACACACAGAGTAAAGGCAACACACAGTCATGACATCACAGGCAGAGTCACCACATCAGAGTCATAATATCAGAGTCACAACATCACAGGCAGAGGCACGTCATTCTGCAGTCATGACATCACAGACAGCCATGAATCACTGAGTCACGATGCCACAGGCAGAGTCAAAATCACAGGCAGAGTCAGGACGCATCTCTGGTCACACACAGCAATGACATGCAGAATACATGAATACAACATAGCAATGACATCACATGTATGCTAAATTGGTAATTCAAATACTGAAATTGTGAAAGCAGTTTCAACACCAATTATACAAGTTCTCTTTCTGTCTTGCTCTTAGTGAGCTATTTCATGGAGGGTCGTGATCCAGCTCAACTGATCTATAGGTGGAACAATGTGTTGGATCCAAGGTTGAGAAAAGGTCCATGGACTCCTGAAGAGGACCAGGTAGGAGGCCCAAACCCAATTTAAAACACAGTACTACATGAGTATTGTACTGCTAAAATTCAGCTACAACTGAGAGGACTGGAGGTGGAGTCATCATTTACATCAGTTGGCATGTTTCCACTGCAGGCAATCCTGGTAAATACTGTGGACAGGAATGTTCCAGGAGCCATTCCTCTCACTTGGCCCTCTCAGTGGTTATGTGTGCACTGTGGGGTCGGACTTGAATGTGTGTTCATGAATAGTAAACAGCACTGTTGTGTTGTTATACTAATAAAATACTAAACCAGACAGGTGGCTGCTGCCTTTCTGGTTTGTTTGTTGTCTCCATGGCAATGGCTGCTGTGCACCAGTGGAGAAGCGCTTGGCTCATACTCCTCTTCTGCTGGGTCACTTCCTGCTCTAGGTTTAGCCAATCAGCCCTGGAGCAGGGACTCAGGTTGTAAAAGTTCCTATAAAGGGTCGTTTGGGGCAGGTTCCTGCAGTGGAGACATGCACCAACGGCCTCGTAAAAATTTCCCCTAACATCCTGCAGCAGAAACACACCTGTTGATGCTTGGTGACACACTGGTGACAACAGTCACAGCTGGCAAAGTTTATGGATGTTAAGTGCAGGCGCTTCATCCTCTGTCAGAGCTAGAGAGGCAGAGATCACACCCAGAATAGTTCTCATCCTTTACAGGGACTTGAACATCACAACCTCAAGTCTGTGTGGCCCAAAGTACACCAGTATGTGATTATGGGCTTTCAGGTCAAAGAAAGAAACACTCTGAATTTGGTTTACGCAGCCATCAAGGAAGCATGCAAGGAAACACCCCTCCCTACCATCAGCTTCTCTGACCACCTCACTTTCCTGTTAAAAGTGTCACATTAAATCAATACATGTGTAGAGAATGCAACCCACGCCGGGCCCATCAGCACCAGCTTCAGAGAGTCTACAACATTGCCTTCTGGTCTGAAAGCAGCCAGAGCCATTCTGTCTAGGTGTGTCAGGAAGACCAGTACACCTTCAGGAACAGGAAGAGCCTGTGACAGGGTATAAAACCCTGTGACCATACAAGGCGGCTGCATGATGACACCCCTGAAAAGCAACACTTGATAGCATTGATGGTTGTGGATGATGGACTGAGCTCATATTCACAGCTCACACATCCCTCAGACAATGCCATTGCCTGGATTCACTACCCAGCTCTTAACAACCAAATTGATACCTTTATGTAAACATCATCAGCCTACAACACCTACTTCATGAACTGGTTAATCTGGGCACCAACCAGTCCCTCTGCAATGGCCTGCTGGATTTCCTTACCTACAGTCAACTGGGTAGTTCAGAAAAGGTGCTGCCTACAGCAACACTAGTAAAAGCTGCTGGTTGCTTACTTCCCCTTTAAACCTCCATTGTAACTGTCTAATCTGTAGAGCACTCAGAAGAGTGGGTGTTGAGTCCCCCCCCACCTCCCAAGTCTCCTCCATGCCCTGTATGTAAAATGACACTGATAATAAACTCTTTGGCTTTGTTGTCAGTACGGTGGTCAGTACTATTGTCTGTCTGACTGCCTGTCTCCTTGTGCCAGTTGTTATTGCGGGCAGTATCTCGGTATGGAGAAAAGGACTGGTGGAAAATCAGAATGGAGGTTCCCGGTCGTCATGACGGTGCCTGTAGAGACAGGTAAAATATCTTAGTGACTGTTTATTAATGACACGTGTTGAATTCAAGTGTAGTAAAATATTAATGTTAAAATATGTCAGTATGATAGTAATATTTAGAAAACTTTTGAATGGTTCTTGTCTGTTCAGAAATGACTTACTGTGTTGTGTTGGGGGTGCAGGTATTTTGAGAGTCTCAAGGCAGAAACAAGGAAAGGAGCTTTTGACAAACAGGAGACCGAGTCACTGCGGAAACTAGTGGAGAAACATGGAGTTGGTGCGAGTCTCTCTCACACTCTCACACAATATTTAAATATTGATTGATTTATTTCTCTCCCTGTCTCTCTCTCTAATTCTCTCTCCCTCCCCCACCCCTCTGTCCCTCTCTCTCCCTCTTTTCCTGTTTATCTTTCCCTGGCTCTCCTCTCTCTCTTTCTCTCTCTCTCTCTCTCTCTCTCTCTCCCTTCTTTCCCCCCACCAGGCCGCTGGGCAAAGATAGCAGCAGAGATTCCTCACCGTACCGATGCTCAGTGTCTTCGAGAGTGGAGGAAGCTGAACAGAATACCTCTGTGTCCCACTAAGGTAAAGGTAGATGTCCTGACTCCACGTATCACATGCTCAGTTTAAACCCTTTAATTTTGATTAAATATCACCTAATATACCAACAACTGTCCATCTTTGTTCTACCAACAGAAAAAGAAAAAAGTTAGTAAACCTGCAAAAATAAAGAGGTACAGGAGCAATGCCCCAGCTCAGAAAATAAGCAAAAGGCAGACAAAACTGGACAAGGATATGGAAAAGGAGATCAGGGAGGAGGAGGAGGAGGAGATGATTGTAGAGTACATGGACAGTGATGAAGAGGGGAAGAAGAAGAGAAAGAAACTAAAGGCGGTGATGGACCAATCAAGCAGTGTGGAAGTGGAGAAGGAGGTCAAGGAGGAGAAGAAGGAGGTGATGTACTCCTTCCCCCCAATGCCAGAGTGGACTCCCGCAGAAAATCCTCCAGCCTTCACAGTCCTCCAATTTCGGCCAGCAGAGTTTCCATCCCCTTACCAGGCCCAGGATACAAAAAACATCCGTTCCACCATTCTGGGACAATATGGACGTTCTGTGATCATAGGACCTCCCCCTGTGGAACAGCGTCTGGAGAAATTCTTCAACACCTCTACTCTGATGGTAACATCTGACCAACTGCAAGCTCACCTTTCCCACCAGGCAGACAAATTCCGGCCAGCAGTTAAAGTTCCACCCAACACCATGCCACGGTCCACACACAGGAGGATGGACTATGAGCTGAAGGCATCAGTAACACCCTGGATTGGAAACCTGATGATCCCCTCTCGATCCACGGTGACCACTGCTGCCAAGCTCAGGGAGCAAGGACAGAAGAAAGTGCTCTCCTCCACTGCCATCTTCCTGCTTTTCCTCCAAACCATGAATGTGGACTCTGTGGGCTGCAAGGAAATTATCAAGAAGAGAAAAAGTGAAATGATATTTCCACCATCTCCAGTTTTATCCTCCCAGCTAAAGGATCCAAAAACTCTGGCAGGGATGCTGCAAAGGAGGAGGCAGAAGCAGAGGCTGCTAGACTTTCAGATACAGCCAAGTCTACACCTAGAGCAGGTCCAGCAGCAGCAGCAGAAGCAATTGCTTCATCCATCTCCATGTCACCAACCAACTACAGCTGTCCCACCACAAGCCTCTTCTCTTCAGGGCCTCACTGCAACCCATCAGAATCACTCCGGAACTGTTCGTCAGTTACCTCCCCAGATGAATCCTGTGTTGCCTAGAGCTGTCTTCATTCCTCCATCTTCTGTTCCCTCCCTTCAACTCCTAACTCCTACTTTCATCACCCCTCCCACTTCATCTCCTAGTGTGATCATGGCCTTCCCATTCCCTCTTTCTCCCAGACCGATTGGTCCTCCTGTATCTGCCCTCTTAGTGTCTGGGAAGACATCAGCCAGTGCTAGTGCTTCTCCAGACCTCCGGGTTTCCTCTCCTCTTATTGACACTGGCCCAGACACACACAAAGTTGTCTCTTTGTGTATGCTACCCCCCTCAGCTGCTCCCGTCAGGCAGAATGCTGTTCCTGACCACAAACCTGCCTGCTCTGACACCACTCTGTCACAAGCCCAAGAACATTTAGCCCCACCTCAGCCCATTTTACCCACAGCTGCCTCCTCTTTAACCTCACCTTTTCATGATCACAACTATACCGCTGATCTCAATGCAGCTCCTACCGGTAACTTTGACTCAAGAATGAGGAAACAGAGAGGGAAGGAGTCAAACAGAACAAGCAGCTCTGATGGCCAGCATGGAGTTGAGACAGGTCAATCAGTTGGAAGGTTTCTTGAAGCTGACTGTAAACCAGCTTCAGTTGTGGTAGGGAAGAGGCTTCGGAAGCTGAGTCAGAGAGCAATAGCTTTTCAAGAAGCATCTAAGGCAAAGGTGAGACTTGTTGAGGAGGTTAGACTGTCTCATTTTATTTGATCTGATATGACACCTCATACTCTTTGTTTGTCTTTCCAGGCTGAAAGAAAGAAAAAGAGATCTTCCCCTTCTTGTAAGAATCACCACCATTTTTGTAGCCCAGATAGGTTTCTACTACCGCGGTTGGGAGGAAGGGCTGATCAAACTGTGTCGGTCATGGGCACTGCTTTGATGGAAATGTCTCCACTCCTTGGCCTCCCATTTACACTGGTACAGAAAGATTCAGACCTGCCTTCAGTCATACACCCAGCTACAGCTGGCCCACAGCCACCCTACCTAAAACTGTCCTCCCCCCTAAATCCCACTCCCCTTCCTTCACGATCCATACTGTATCCTGTCCAAATTCCAGCTTCACCTCCACTGGTTTTCACGACTCCCTCCCACCACAAAAAAATGCCCCTTCCTTTTAAGCTCAACTTTGATCCATCCCTGATCTTTTCACACTCACATGGTGCAGTTGGTGATTGGCTGAGTGATCGGAGAGGGGTGGTGGTCCCCGGAGTAGATGTGGCTCTTCCTTATCTACCCCCCTTTGTCAGCAATCTGACCACCCTCAGTGTGCTGCTCCATGCCAAGAACTCTTTGACCAAATCTTCCTTGCGGCTACTGAGTCAGGTATTAGAAACCAGACACCCCCAAACCAAGCCTAAACCATGCAGCACCACCACCGTAACCACACAGCCCCCAGACCTGCCAGCCTCTGCCGCCGAACCTACATCAGGTAACACAAAGGAGGTTCTGAAGCCCTCTTAAAAAAACACAAGTCAAATAACCTTTTAAAAGAATAGTGGCTCTACCATTTTATTGCATCATCTTTCTTAAATTAATCATATATATTGTGCATTTCAAATGTTTACTTTAAAGATCAGGCTCACTGCTGCAGCCAGCCACCAGAGGGTGTCATTACACATTAACGTATGGAATCAGCATGATACCACCTTCTTAAGGTGCCTGTTTTGTCTCTTGGCAGCTCCCTCCATGAGCCCAACGCTTCAGAGGGGAGCGCTGGAGGAGGCGGGGCTTGTGGCAGCAGTACGTCAGCTGGTGGCCGAGCGGTTTTCAAGTAACCCTGCCTACCATTTACTGAAGGCCCGCTTCCTGTCCTGCTTCACTGTCCCCGCCCTCCTGGCTTCTATACAACCGGTCACGGAGACGACTGTGCTCCAACATACCAGCCAGGAGGAAGAGGAGGAAGAAGAAGAAGAAGAGGAGGAGCAGCAGCAGCTGAAAAAAATTTATGAAACAGGAAAAAGAGAGAGAGCTGAGGTGAGATCTGCCATTATTAGAAAAGGTCTTTTCATCTTTCCCCTAGTTCAGGATGTGCCCCATCATTACTTGATGGTAACTCATTTGCTTCACTATCAATCAATCAATCTTTATTTATATAGTGTCTGTTATAATCAGAATTGTTTCTAGGCGCTTTACAGAAGCCCAGGGCCTGACCCCCAACAAGCAGCAGTGGCAAGGAAAAACTCCCCTTTAACAGGAAGAAACCTTGAGCAGGACCAGGCTCGTATAGGGGGACCCTCCTGCTGATGGCTGGCTGGGTAGAGAGAGAGGAGAAGGGGGAGGACAGGTAGAGGAGAGAATAGGTAGAACATAGAAATACATTATATTAATTAAAATAAGCTGCCAGTAGAGTCAAGTTGAGTGGGTCAGTGGGGTCGGAGGTCAGTAGGTCAGCATACAGCTATGAAGGCCGTGATACCTGTAGATGAATACAGAGAAATACAGAGGAAGCAGAAAAACTCCACAAGGAATAACATCACTGGTCTACTTGGTGAGGAGGACAGGACAGGACAGGACCCAGTGGGGTGACCTGTCAGGAATCATGTTTTTGGACCCCGGCAGCCTCAGCCTATAGCAGCATAACTTAGATGTTAACCCTAATAATTAGACAACCCCCTAGGTATGATAATTTGTCTGTCTAGGATAATAACTGCAACTACAGAATTAGTGACAAGCTTTTTCAAATAGGTAGGTTTAAAGTCTAATCTTAAAAGTAGAGATGAAGTCAGCCTCCCGTACCTGGACAGGGAGCTGGTTCCACAGCAGGGGGGCCTGGAGATGCTTCCCTGAGGACATGGAGGAAAGGAGGCTGTGTCGCGGAATTTAGCCGTTTGGAGCTGTGCCCGGAGAGCGGTGTCCTTCATGATACTGGGTACTTTCCTCCTGCAACGGCTGGTGTAAATGTCCTGTAGCTGGTAGAGTTGATCCCATCATTTTAGATGCTTTTAAATCCATTCTAGGCAGGTGTTTATAGTCCTGTGGTATTAACCAAACCACACCAGCACGCATCCAGTTACGCGGTTCTCTATCATAGACCTGATGGAATTGGTCAGCACTGTTGTTCAGTGTCAATCCAGGATCTGGATTTTTTTTTTTTTTTTTTTAACAATTTCAGCAGGAGTGTTATTTATGAAGATGGCTGACTCAGAAGTTGTGATGTTCTATAGTCAGTAATAAGCTTCTTTGTTTTCTCATCATTTAGAGACGGGTTGTGGCTATGACTCCATATAGATGGATCCTTCACCTCTTCCCTGTGAGCCACATAGTCAAATGTGCAGGGGACTAAACAACAACCTTATGAAGCACCAACATTTATTTGGTGTGTCTGGACTCGATCTGTCAGGAAATCATACAACAACAGATTGCAGATTGTTTAGATTAGATTCAACTTTATTGTCATTGCAAACGTCACAAGTACAAGGCAACGAAATGCAGTTAGCATCTAACCAGAAGTGCTTAAGTAGCAAATAAAACTGTGATGGGGTATATACAATATATACACACAATAATATATGTTTATGATATCAATCTTCCCGTGGGCTCACCACCTGCAGGAGGGGCCAAGGGGGTTGGGTGCATTGTGTTTTGGGTAGCAGCCGGAGGCAGGGACCTTGGCGGTCTGATTCCCGGCTGCACAAACTGGCTCTAGGGACATGGAATGTCACCTCTCTGGTGGGAAAGGAGCCTGAGTTGGTGCGCGAGGTTGAGAAGTTCCGACTAGATATACCGTATTGGCCCGAATATAAGACGACCCTGATTATAAGACGACCCCCTCTTTTTCAAGACTCAAGTTTGAAAAAAGACTTTTTGAACACCAAATTTAATTTATACAGAAAATAATTACAGTACATCTGAAACAAATGATTATATCTTCGACCCACTTTTCTCCAGATTGTCGCTACATTTCTCTATTTTCTGTTATCTCTTCTCTTATTTTCTTCTCTTTTCTTTCTTACCGCTATTTTTTACTTTTCTTCTTCGTGCTACCGCTATTTTTATTTTTCTTCTTCGTGACAGGGGTTCGCTTTGGCCTGGGACGTTAAGTTCAGCATTCGCTTTAAATATATCTGGCGCCATCTAGCGTTGTGAATGGGTATAATGTCTAGACCGCGAATGTAAGACGACCCCCACTTTTTCAGTCTTATTTCAACGCAAAAAACACCGTCTTATATTCGGGCCAATACGGTAGTTGGCCTCACCTCGACGCACGGCAAGGGCTCTAGAACCAGTCTTCTTGAGAGGGGTTGGACTCTCTACCACTCTGGAGTTGCCGATGGTGAGAGGCGACGACCAGGGGTGGCAATTCTGGTTGTTCCCCAGCTCAGAGCCTGTGTATTGGAGTTTACCCCGGTGGATGAGAGGGTAGCCTCCCTTCGCCTTCGGGTGGGGGGACGGATCCTGACTGTTGTTTGTGCCTATGGTCCAAACAGCAGTTCAGCGTATCCACCCTTTTTGGAGTCCTTAGAGGGAGTGCTGGAGAGTGCTCCTTCTGGGGGCTCCCTCGTCCTGGTTGGTGCCTGTCGTGGCGGCAATACCCGAACCCGCTGGTGGACACCAGCGATGAGGGATGCCGTCAAGCTGAAGAAGGAGTCGTATCGGGCCTTACTGGCCTGTGGGACTCCTGAGGCAGCAGATGGGTACCGGCGTGCCAAGCGGAGTGCAGCTACGGCCGTTGCCGAGGCAAAGACCCGGGCGTGGGAAGAGTTCGGTGAGGCCATGGAGAACGACTTTCTGACGGCCTCGAAAAGGTTCTGGACCACCATCCGGCGTTTGAGGAGGGGGAAGCAGTGCACTGTCAACACTGTGTATAGTGGTGATGGTGTGCTGCTGACCTCAACTCGGGATGTTGTGGATCGGTGGAAGGAATACTTCGAGGACCTCCTCAATCCCACCAACACGCCTTCCAGTGAGGAAGTAGGGCCTGGGGACCTGGAGATGGGCTCTCATATCTCCGGGGCTGAAGTTGCCGAGGTAGTAAAAAAACTCCTCGGTGGCAAGGCCCCCGGGGGCCATACGGGCTCCCTGTACGATCGGTGCCAGAGTTTGGTCCGAATTGCTGGCAGTAAGTCGAACTCGTTTCCGGTGAGGGTTGGCCTCCGCCAGGGCTGCCCTTTGTCACCGATTCTGTTCATAATTTTTATGGACAGAATTTCTAGGTGCAGTCATGGTGTTGAGGGGATCCGGTTTGGTGACCTCAGGATCGGGTCTCTGCTTTTTGCGGATGATGTGGTCCTGTTGGCGTCATCGGCCCGTGACCTCCAACTATCACTGGATCGGTTCGCCGCCGCATGTGAAGCGGCTGGGATGAGAATCAGCACCTCCAAATCCGAGGCCATGGTTCTCGACCGGAAAAAGGTGGAATGCCTTCTCCGGGTAAAGGAGGAGATCCTGCCCCAAGTGGAGGAGTTTAAGTACCTCGGGGTCTTGTTCACGAGTGAGGGAAGAATGGAGCGGGAGATCGACAGGCGGATCGGTGCGGCATCCGCAGTAATGCGGACTCTGCACCGGTCCGTTGTGGTGAAGAGAGAGCTGAGCCGAAAGGCGAAGCTCTCGATTTACCTGTCGATCTTCGTTCCTACCCTCACCTATGGTCATGAGCTTTGGGTAATGACTGAAAGAACAAGATCACGGGTACAAGCGGCTGAAATGAGCTTCCTCCGTAGGGTGGCTGGGCTCTCCCTGAGAGATAGGGTGAGAAGCTCTGCCATCTGGGAGGAGCTCGGAGTAGAGTCGCTGCTCCTCCGCGTTGAGAGGAGCCAGATGGGGTGGCTTGGGCATCTAGTCAGGATGCCCCCTGGACGCCTCCCTGGTGAGGTGTTCAGGGCATGTCCCTCCGGTAGGAGACCCCCGGGGAGACCCAGGACACGTTGGAGAGACTGTCTCTCGACTGGCCTGGGAATGCCTGGGGATCCCTCCGGATGAGCTGGAGGAGGTAGCTGGGGAGAGGGAAGTCTGGGCTTCTCTCCTTAGGCTGCTGCCCCCGCGACCCGACCCCAGATAAGCGGTAGAGGATGGATGGATGGATATCAATCTATATGTTTGTATTTACAGAGTTCACAGATATGTAAAGAGTATATAAAAGTCATTGCAACCAAGATAAATATATATACAGGCTGTAACTATGGTGCTGAATTTCCTACAGGATCAATAGAGGTTATTTATGCAGTGTTTTTGCAGATTGTGTTGCAGAGGCCAACATCTGTCAGATTAGACACCAGCCTCGATGCAATGATTGAATTGAAAGCGCCATATAGATAAAGTGGGTTAATCCAGCAATGACCCAGGTCCAGCTGCTCTTCTCTCATAAAACTACAGCACCAATAATCAGAAGATGGATCAGAATGTCCTTTCTTTTTATCTCCAGAGATCATCACTGCAGTTGCAAGGGTCAGGAGCTCCAGCCAATCATTTTTCAGGAATTACTAGCACCCTCTCAATCCAGAGTGAAACAGAACTGAACCTGCCCAGGCTGGCTGAGAACTGTGACCTCCAGTGTCCAGGCTAAAGATAATGTCCATGTTTTTCCTCTTCAAACGTGTTTTGATATTCTGGATTTTAACATATAGTGACTCTTCCATTGTTTATTTACTTGCTACATCCTGTTTGAGCCAAAACTCTTCCAAATAATAACTCATTCAAAGAGTTTTTCAAATCTGAGTTTTGTATTCAGTTTTACCCAATAGTTTATTTTTGTCAATAAAATCTTTACAAATGAGTTGTGAATTTTCTGTTAAAGCGGACCATCCTGTCTCTAAAGACCTGCGGACACATTTAATCTTTGAGTCACATGACTAAACTTTCTGCAGCTTTTTGTGTTCTGACCAGGAAAGAGAAGTACCGTATTTTAAATCTAAGATGCAAAAAAAAAGTCAAAACCAAAGTTCCTTTAGTGCTTGAGTGTTGCCATTTGTTGACCTTTACTTCAGGTTTTTCTACCTTAGTACATAAAATACAAACTGAGTCAGACAGATTTTTGTCTCCTTTACTGCTGTAGATGCAGTAGTACCATCCTGATCCAGATCCCAACCACTGATCATTGATCCCGAGCACTGATCCTGGTAACTGAGAACTGATTCTGAACTGAGAGCAGGATCAGTGGATCGGGATATGTGATCAGGTTCCATGCTCAGGGAGCAGGACTGATGCCTGACAGCAGAAGGTAATCAGAGTTGAAGGTTCACCTCAGTTCATGTCTGTGATTTGAGGAAATGTGGATAATCTTCGGGAGAAACGGCTGAAATCAGAACCACCATAGCCCTGAAGCAGCAAGCAAATGTCACCCTGCTGGTATGTGTCTGTCAATCAATCAATCAATCTTCATTTGTATAGCATCTTTTACAATCAGAATTGTTTCAAGGCGCTTTCCAGAATCCCAGGGCCTAACCCCAGACCAGCAACAGTGGCAAGGAAAAACTCCTCTTTAACAGGAAGAAACCTTGAGCAGGACCAGGCTCATGTAGGGGGACCCTCCTGCTGATGGCCGGCTGGGTAGAGAGAGAAGGTGGAGGACAGGTAGAGGATAGAATAGGTAGGAGAGAAGAAGAGAGGGGTAGAAGATTCCTCACAGAGAGACTAGATGTTAATGAGATGCCATCTAGAGTGATCATGTGAACTAATTTATCCCTGAGAGGTTCAGGACCAAACACCATGACCTCAGTTTTTCCTGAGTTAAGGAGGAGGAAATTTGAAGACATCCAGGACTTTGTCTTTAAGACAGGTCTGAAGCTTCACTAACTTCTCTGTCTCCCCTGGTTTCATTGATAGATAAAGCTGAGTGTCATCAGCATAACAATGAAAATTTATCCCATGCTGCTGAATAATGTTCCCTAAGGGAAGCATGTACAAGATGAAAAGGATTGGTCCAAGTACAGAACCTTGAGGAACTCCATGGCTAACCCTACTGTATGAAGAGGGAACACCATGGACATGAGCAAACTGGTATCTATCAGATAAATATAATCTAAACCAGTCTAGTGCTGTCCCTGTAGAGGTTTGATTAGCTTGAGGTCTAGCAGTGGCTTACTCATCAGTCTAACGCTAGCAAGAAGTTGCATTCCTTTTCTCTGAAGAGCAGACATTTCCTCTTCCTTTGCTGACAATGACGGATGATATCCAGGTCAGCTTGTCGCAGATCGTCCAGAGTCAGGTAAGTCTGTTTGAGACTCCTCTTATAGCTTGTCATTTCTTTGTTCACTTGTTCTTGGTCCTTGTATGATTCATTCATTTCCTTTCTCTTCTTTGACAGGTTCACCAGCGTCCCTTTGACTCGAGCGAGCCATGCCACCGCCTTTTTTAGCCGTATCCAGGAAGAGAAGTGTTCTGTTAGTTGTTGCATTACATCAGTGTTTTCTTCTACTGTAGTAGCGTTAACGAGTATGCCTTTCTTGGCCTCAGGATCTACCACTGTAAGCTCCTCCAAGTGAACACACTGGTCTGGCCATTCTGATTCTGGCTTGCTGAGGAAAGCAGGCCCTGAGATCCATACTTTGTTCTGTGTGAACACACTCACCCTTTGACCCCTGGAAGCGTAGTCAGCTGGATTCAACCGTGAGTTAATGTAGCTCCATTGCCCCACTCTTGATGCTTGTAAGATCATAGCGATCCGATTCACCACAAATGTCTTGAATCTGTTCTTCTCATTTGCTATGTACTTGAGTACAGCGGTGCTGTCTGTCCAGAACTTGGAATCTGACAGTGGAATCTGCAGTTCTTTCTTTATTATGGTGTCCACCTTAACAGCTAAGGTAGCCGCTGTCAGCTCCAGCCGCGGGATAGTTATGGGTTTAAGAGGGGCAACCCTTGCCTTCCCCATGATGAATGAGCAGTGTATTTGGTTGCTGCTGTTCTTCTGGACCAGGTAAGTGACAACACCGTAGCCTGTTTCACTTGCGTCACTGAAGTGATGTAGTTGAGCCTCCACTGTTTCTCCAAACTCTGGTGGTTTGAAGCACCGGTCCACTCCAAAGTTGGTGAGCTGCTGAAGCTCTTCCATCCACCTTGACCAGTGTTGTGCGAGATGGTCTGGCACAGCATCGTCCCATCCTGTTCTCAGTCTGCACAATTCCTGGAGAATGTTTTTGGCAGGCACTACGACTGGAGAGAACATCCCCAGTGGGTTGTAGACTGAACTTATCATTGCCAAGATTCCCCTTCGGGTGAGAGGCCTCTGCTGGATGTTGACGTGGAACTTAAACTGATCTGACCAGATACACCACGGTATGCCTAAGGCTCTCTCCATGGCAAGTGATTCCTGGTCGAAGTCGAGGGTTTTGACTTCCGTTGCCCGGTCCTCTTGTAGAAAGCTTGACAACACAGTCTGGTTGTTGGTCATCCATTTTGTTAGTCTGAATCCTCCTGTTTGACAGACGGCCTTCAGGTCTAGGATATAACTTGACTGCTTCTTGTTCGGATGCAACTGATCTCAAACAGTCATCAACATAGAAGTTACACAAAACCGTTTCCACTACAGCTGCATCAAAACTGCTCTTGTTATCTTCAGCACATTTTCTCAAAGCATAAGACGCGCAGCTTGGTGAGGAGGTGGCGCCAAACAAGTGGACCTCCATCCTGTATTCTTGCAGCTCTTGTGAGACGTCGCTGTCCGGCCACCACAGGAACCTGAGAAGGTCACCGTCTTCTGGTGGTACTTTAACTTGATGGAACATTGATTCTATGTCCGCCATTATTGCGACTTGGTCTTGACGGAACCTTGTTAAGACGCCGATGAGACTGCTTGTCATGTCAGGCCCTTGAAGTAGTTGTTCATTGAGAGTGGTTCCTTGGTAAGAAGCGCCACAGTCGAATAACACTCGTATTTTCTGCTTCTTAGGGTGGTAAACAGCGTGATGTGGAATAAACCACACCTTTCCATCACTCCGTTTTAGGTCTTCATTTGGTAGTTTTACAGCGTAGCCTTTGTTGATCATGTCGTTCATGAAGCTGACGTAGTCGTCTTTGAACGTCTGGTTCCTCTGAAGCTTCTTCTTCATGTTGAGCGCTCGCTGCTCTGCCACAGCTCTATTATTGGGCATTTTCACATCTTTGTTTTTCAACGGCAACCTGATTGAGTAGTGACCATTGACCAGCTTGGTTGACTCAGAGACTCGATCCACGAACAGCTGATCTTCCTTGGACATTTCCAAATGTTCTGACTGAGCGTTCTCAGGAAAATCACACTTGAATTGCTGAGCCCATAATTCATCCAGTCGAGCCACTGAAATGCGATTTGTCTTGATCTGTGGGCATCCATGTTTTGTCCGACTTCTGATGTTCTCTCGCAGCGGTCCGTTTACAGTCCATCCTAGTGCTGTACGTACTGCGTACGGTCCATCTTTGACGCTGCGGATTACTTCCTCTGGTTCCAGGGCTTTCGCCACATCAGTCCCAATCAGAAGACCGACATCTGCTTCGATTGAAGGGATTCGTACACCTAGCAGATGTGGCCACTTATCCACCTCTTCTTGAGTCAAAATGTTCTCTTTACTCACAGGGATAACCTTTTGTGCAAAAACTTCTGTGAGCTCAATAAAGTCATCGCCTTCCAGGCTGCTCAGTTCAAGGTCTGGTACAGCCTTGCAGAAGACTGTCTTTTGTTCTCCCATGGTGGTGAGTAGGATGTTCACATTTTTTCCTTGCAGGTGAAGGTCATTTGCCAGCTTGTTAGTGCAGAAGGAAGCATTACTTCCTGGGTCCAGGAATGCATAACAAGTCAGCACTTTGTTTCCCTTCCTTGCCTTTACTCTCACAGGAACGATAGCGAGGATGCTATCAGCGCCACCGGCCCCAATCTGGGGAGATACAAGGTTTATTAAAGGCTTTATCCACGTGTGTTCCTTTCTCTTGAGCCTTATTGTTTCCATCCACAACACCTTTCTCAGTTTTCTGTGGTTTTACCTCGATGGCCAGTGTTGTGATGTTTTTCTTTCCGCCTGTCCTCCCCTTCACATCCAGCCTGGCAAAATTGGGCTTTAACCGGCTCATTTATTTCACTGAAATCCTTTAGCAGTTCTTCGTATTTGGTCAACAGTTCCTTTTCAATGTTTTCTGCATTCACATCATCATCCATTAAAGCATACAGTTCGTTCCTTTTCTTTGTAAGTTGGCCCAGTATAGCTCTTCTTGTGGCTATTCTCATTTGCAAATTATGTTCCAAGAGTTGGTTTAACAACTCTCTTTTCTTTTTCCTCAGCTAGTCCTAATGTCTCCTCTGTTCCTTTTCCCGCCATGACTGCTTTGCAGACGGTACTTCCAGTTATTACACAGGTCCCTTTGCTAACCAACAGTCACTAGGCAGTAAAGACGAGCCTGTTGCTAGCTAGCACATTAGCTCTTACTCACGAGTCACTCGTAGCCACGTTCCCTCGTTGAATCTTGCAAACATCAATCCACAAACCTCTCCACAGGTTCCTTGTCCAACGTCAAGCAGGTTTTCTTACTAATGTAGAGGTTTGATTAGCTTGAGATCTAGCAGTGGCTTACTCATCCATCTAACGCTAGCAAGAAGTTGCATTCCACCGGCGGTGTCTGTAGCTCAGCTGTGCAGTTCCACAAATCCACTCAGGAAACGTTTGTAGTGAAGAAAAAATATAAAAAATCTCCAGGTTTATTTCCACAAAATTACAAAATGTTTAGGTCTGGCTAACACACTTGTTGCAACTAATTACTTATAGAAGAGAAAGAGAGATAGAAGTAAGAAAACCGTTTGCTTCTCCAGCTCCCCAGCACTGATTGCCCGCTCACGGTAAACAGGCACACCTGGCTCTATGCGGTCTTAAAGGAAAAGCTGTTGCGTTTGCAAAGTAAAGGCAATACAACTTAAATTACTGTTGACACACAATCGTGTGTGCATTTTATTAAAACGACAACAGGTAGAAAAAGAAACAAGTAAGAGCGGAAAAACCACACCCCTCTGCCATTAAACTCCCACTGTCCGTTAAAGGGACCGTGCCAATTACCCGACTTAGTTGTCGGCAAAATAGTGCAAGCGAGTGAGGAACTCATACATGGCAAAATGCTCAATAGGACTATGGCAATGGAACAGATATGAACAATTATGGTGAATTATGATATTTGAGTACATGAACAGCTGTAGAGAACCACGAGATACAAGTGACCGCTACAAAGCACTAATTTTATCAACATGAATTCAATTAGACATTTTAACCCTTTTAACCATTATAAAGTTATAAATGAAATGATTAACTATTAAATCTCTCTGTGCTTATATTATTGAATTATGCATTTTCTTAACACATTTTAATAATATGAACTGCATAACCATAAACTGTACTTCTGCCTCTACAGTCCCTTTAATCTCACATGTTCCAGTCTCTGCAACAGGATGCTGTGGTCAACTGTATCAAAAGCAGCACTGAACCAGCCTAGAGACCAGTCCATGATCTGAAGCTATACGAAGATTTTTAGTGACTTTAAGAAGTGCTGTTTCTGTGCTGTGATGAGCTCTAAAGCCTGACTGAAACATCTCAAACAGGCTGTTTCTCTGCAGGTGCTCCAGTAACTGAGTCACCACAATCTTCTCTAGAATTTTAGAGATAAAAGGAAGGTTGGATATCGGCCTATAGTTTGCTAAGACATCAGGATCCAGTGATGGTTTTTTTATGCAATGGCTTAATCACTGCCACCTTGTAGGACCGGGGTACATAACCTGTCACTAAAGAACCATTGATCTGGTCCAGAAGATAGAACTGCCTATCAATGGTAAAACATCCTTCAACAGGTGTGTTGGGATGGGATCTAAAA
This sequence comes from Takifugu rubripes, assembly GCF_901000725.2. Taxonomy (NCBI): domain Eukaryota; kingdom Metazoa; phylum Chordata; class Actinopteri; order Tetraodontiformes; family Tetraodontidae; genus Takifugu; species Takifugu rubripes. Next base: position 6,187,135 of record NC_042305.1, read on the forward strand.
GACACATGGTGGACTTGGATTTCTGAATTAGCGATGACGCCTCAGAAAAATATATAGGGCTGAAGGAGTTTAAGGGCTCGTTGGAGAACCTGTATGTTCCCACAGTCAGCACATCTGGTGATGGTCCAGTTGTTGGGATGGCCTGGTTAGCTTTTTCTCTGATAGCTAGAACTTTATCAGCGAAGAAGCTCATGAAGTCTTCACCACTAAGGGAAGAAGGGATACGTGGATCTAAAACACTGACTCTTGGTTCATTTGGCCACAGCGCTGAAAAGAAACCTGGGTTTGTTCTTATTTTCCTCAATTAAAGAAGAAAAATAAGCTGTTTTAGCGTTACGGAGGGCCTTTTTGTAAACTAACAGACTGTCTTTCCAGGCTGCATGATAGCTATCTATTTTACAAGAATGCCACTTCCTTTCTAGTCTGCGAGCTTTCTGTTTGAGGGTCCTGATATGTGAATTATACCAGGGGGCACACCAACTCTGATTTACTATTTTCTTTTTCAGGGGGGGCAACAGAATCAATCGTGATTCTCAGTGAGGCTGCTGCACTTTCAGCAATAGAGTCAACCTCTGCAGAGAAGCACTTGGTGGTCCTGGGATTAGCACAGGGATCACTTCCTTAAACTTAGCAACAGCATTATCTGAAAGACATTTGCTATAGTAAGACTGTGCTCTGAGCATAGAAGAATCCTTAATCATAAATGTAAAAGTGATCAAAGAATGATCTGACAGGAGTGGGTTCTGAGGGAACACGGACACATGTTCTACCTCAACACCATAAGTCAGAACTAGATCTAGGGTATGGTTGAAGCGTTGAATGAGTTGGTTGGTTTATCTGCTGGAGGAAACCAACTGACTCAAGTAATGAAATGAAGCCATTTCTAAAGCTGTCATTTATAACGTCTACATGGATATTAAAGTCTCCAATGATAATGACTTTCTCCGTTCTAAGGACCAAGTCAGATAAGAAATCAGAGAACTCAGATAGGAACTCTGAATGTGGTCCAGCAGGGGGCCGATATAAAACTACAAACAAAAGTGGCTTTTCTGCCTTCCAGTTCAGATGGGTGTTGCCAAGAGTCAGGCTTTCAAATGAACTGGAACCATATTTTGGTCTAGGATTAATTAATAACTTGGAGTGATAGATTGCTGTCACTCCCCCTCCTCGACCAGTAACACGAGGAATACGATAATTAAGATGGATAGGAGGAGTAGATTCATTTAAGCTAACATACTCCTCCTGAAGCCAGGTCTCAGTTAGACAAAATAAATCAATGTGGTGATCCGCTATCAAGTCGTGCACCAACAGGGATTTACACAAAAGAGATCTAATATTTAATAGTTCACATTTAATTGTGATGTTAGTTTCTCCAAGTTGTGCTTTGGTATTAATTTGAATAAGATTTTGGTGATTGACCGCTCCCCTGCTCTGTGCTTGGTGAACTTTTAACCGTGGAACAGAGACTACCTCTATAGTGTTAAATATGTTATTGTTGGCAGATGAGGGTTCTATGGAAGCAGCAGAGAGGTGTGTAAGACTACAACTCTGCATCCTGGTCTGGACCCTGGATTGTCAGGTCACTTTGGGTCTAATAAAATTCGCCAAATTAATAGAAATGAGAGAGGCACCATGCCGTGTGCGATGGACACCGTCTCTCCTAATCAGACCAGGTTTTCCCCAAAAAGTGCTCCAATTGTCTATAAAGGCCACCTGGTTTTCGGGGCACCACCGTGACAACCAGCGACGAAGCGATGACATGCGGCTAAACATTTAAGCGCTGGCCAGATTGGGGAGGGGACAAGAGAATGCTACGGAGTCCGACATTGTTTTTGCGTAGCTGCACATCGACTCTATGTTAATTTTGGTGACCTCCGACTGACTAAGCCGGGTGTCGTTCGCTCCGACGTGAATAATAACTTAACCAAATTTACGTTTACGTCTCGCCAGCAGCCGTAAATTTGCTTCTATATCGCCCGCTCTGGCCCCCGGAATGCACTTGACTATGGTCGCTGGAGTCGGCTTCACGTAGCGCAAAACAGAGTCGCCAATTACCAGGGTTGGTTTCTCAGCGGGTGTGTCGCAGAGTGGGGAAAAGCGGTTAGCCACGGGAAGCGGTTGGTGGTGCACCGTGGGCCTTTGGTTTGGGCTACGCTTCCTGCGAACCGTCACCCAGCCGCCCTGGCTAGCTGGCTGCTGTCGGGGGACTGCTAGCTGTAGCTACGCTAGGCAGCTTTGCTACAGCTAGCTTCCCCTGGCTACCTGACCCAACTCCAACTAACTCCAAGTTGCGGAACCGCGTCTCGCCAAGTCTCGCTTCCCTAGCCGTAAATAAACTACACTTTCTGCACCTATTCCCTTCACTAAAGGAGGCAGAGGAGTAACTAAACATTTCACACACTGAACAGACAAAGACACCGGGTGAAACAGACGGTGAGGCCATGCTAATGCTAATAGTCGGCGGAGCCCTGTATTTGTTTAATATGGGTTGTTTCACACTGTTGTTATCAGGTGACTAGAATGTCCCAAGTGTTCAAATTTTAAGTAGAGTGAATACAACACACCGTGCACAGTACAACCAACGAACATTGAGAAGACAGGAAGTGACGCAATACGTTACCCTCATTGCAACATTCTTGCAATGTCCTGTCCTTCAAGGGAGCTGGATTCTTTTAAAACGTATCTTGAAAAGTTTCGCCTGGCTGTCTATTTCTCTGCTGCGTGTGTGTGTGTGTGTGTGTGTGTGTGTGTGTGTGTGTGTGTGTGTGTGTGTGTGTGTGTGTGTGTGTCGAGTTAAATAAACAATATTGTAGACACATATATATTCGTATATTTTGTCCTAGCTTGATGGTTAACCTTGAGGGTAACCTTTAAACTCTTTAGGGTTACTAGGTTTTTACTTATTTTTTGCGGACCGTGAACGTCACGAAGTTTGGCGTTGTCGCCATGGTAATAAAAGACGCTGAGACGAATACGAACAACGGGCTAATAAACGTGTGTGCCGGCAGCGTTTCTGAAGTTGTACCAACTGTTGGACGGTGAGGTGGGTGAAAACCAGCCGAGTAAGTCGGTAGGAACGAAGGTACGTGGTTCGCGGAAGGTACGAAAATAAGTGACAGAGTTTTGTTTGTTTGTTTATTTAAATATAAGCAGCTGATGGTTCCGAGCGGCTGCTGCCGGTTCTGAGGCAGGGGTCTGCACAGATCCCCTCCCCTAACTTAGGTTCGAGCAGGTTCGACATTAAGCGCATTCATTAATGATAATTCCATCATATCTTTAAATTAGTTTTGTTTCAAAGGCAACGATGGTGAACTTTGTTGCTTCAGATGTCAAGAATACAAAACGAGATAAATAAATAAAAAGTCTGAAGATCAAAGAGACTTTGATTCAAACAACAATTACAACGTTACATTGTGATAAAACAGCCCTCTACATCACTGAATCGATTAACCAAAATCAACAACCATGGAAGCAAGACACAAGGTGAGATACAGACAGCCTGGATTCTGCAGTTGCAGCAGCGGTGTGTGCAGGAGGATGTAGGGCTGTGAATGTAACATCTAAACCAGAGTTTTCCCCTCAGCAGTAATACAGGGAGAGGGACCTGAGTCAGGACGTAATGTACATAATTAACTGCTGCTTTGGCTCTTTCAGATGCCACAAATATCTGGTGCAGATAAAGAAAAGTGCAGCGAAGCTCCACAAGGTTTGAATTGTTCTCTCACACAGGATGTTGCTGTAAGTACACGAAAGGGGAGGAGGAGAGGTGCATTGTGGGGGGCTGGTGGAGGGCTGTGGCACCTTCCACTATTTCCTTTAGACAAATGTGTTTTTTAAGGTTTTTTCATTTGTCTTTTATCTCTAATTTCTGTGTATTTTACTAACACTTTTAACTGCATACAACATGCGCTGTACAACATCCTTTTAAACATGCCCTTAAATAAAGTGTATATAATTACCGTAATAATAACTTTAATATTGTTATTACCATTGTTGTTTGTATTATTTATACATTCAATTCATTATTAGTAATACTAATAATCAGCTCTTGTAAACATTGTCAGAGCTTCTGAAACAAGTGATTTACTAAGCTGAAAATCAAACATATTAGAATGTTGATGCATAGCTTTAAAGTTCCTGTTGCAGTCAAAAATTAGCTTTTTAGAAGCTCAGCATGAATTTGGCCTCAGTGCCAACGTTTCCTTAAAGGTTCTGCTACCTCCAGCTCATCCTGCAGCTGCAATACATGCAGATGTTCAGCCTGTCTGTGATGTCTGTGACGTAGGTGAGGGTGAAGCTGCAGGCCTGGACTCCAACAAACCATCTTCCTGTCTCCCAGAGACATAGCATAAACTCTGAGTGTCTGAAAGATAAAGAAAACAACACTCCATTATTTAATTGATCATTCAGTCTCACTTCTCAGTTCCTTTTCTCATGTCAGAAGTTATCTTGACACTAAACGTGGAGACTCAGATCAATCCTGAATGACACGACAGAGAACAGCATGGCTGATGTGGGCGTGGCTATGAGGGTCTGACACTGACATGGTTCTTCTTCTGTGGTCTTTTGTTGTTCAGGTGCAGCTGTCCAGGCCTCTGCTGGCTGCACGACAACACCCCACAGCAGAAGACAACACAGCCAGCAGGTAGACAGTCACCACCGTTGAGCCTGAACACACACTTTACTCACGTGCCCTCTGCCTGTCAAGGCGCTTGTGTCTCCAATCCAGCAGGCTGCATCAGTCTGAGGATGTTGAAGACGTCAGTAGGCTTCCCGTTGCACCAGGTTGGTATCTTCAGATGATCACAGCTGATCCCGACGGATCACATCTCCTCATTCTCACTCTCCTTCAGCAGCTGATCATCTCAGTTCTGACACCACTGATCGCCTGACCGAGCAAAACAGCAACAGACATCAAGAAGCTCTGAAACAATTTGAGACACAACTTTGTGAGCTCAGACAGGTATTACATACACCACTATACAAAGATACACACACATCCTGATAGCTACAGGTCCACACATGTACACGTCACACAGTTTCTCCACAGCTTCCATGGTTTTCTGGTCCTGTTGAGTACCACCTTGACGTGGTTTAGGGTCTTCATAGCATGGCAGTCTGTAATTCTGCTGTCGTTAATGTCCCACCACAATGTCTCTGATTAATGTTGGTCTGTACAAAGGTAGAAATCCTGATGGTATAAATAGTTTATTTCAGTTGGCAGCAGACTCCAGACCAGTGACGCGTGGTGAGGTTCATGGCTGGTGAGGCACTGACTCCTCAAGAGTCAGATTTACGATTGTAAGAACTGAAAAAAGCATCTTATTTCACCATTTTTCCAATAGCATACAACTACTGATAATGCTTCATATCCCATCTGCATTCCTCTTTCAATTGCACTCACAAACCAACACAAACATATACACAGGAACATATTTGTTCTATAAAGAACTTTATTAAATAGCTATGGATAGAGCACCCATCTTGTGTTTTGAGAAATTCATATATACCGTAAACAAATTAAAGTGCAGAGATGTGTGCAGCACAAATTTAATTTTGACCAACAGTAAGAATTTCTGTTATTTTTCAAACACACTCATTCTTGGTGCTTCAATAAATTTTAAAGCACCAGCGAGAAAGCACCTGCCAGCTTGCATACGCCCCCTTGAGTTGAGGAAGAGTACTGCCTGCCTCACCTGCTGACTTTTCTCTGCACTTTATTGTGCGATCAGAAGGAATAGTTTTCTCACACATGCATAAAAGACATTACATAGACTGCAGAAAGTCATGGTGTATAACGATTATTTCTGTAAAGTTCATATTAGCGATATGCTGAGGAACAAAAACTGGCACACGTCATGCAACCCAGTTTGCATTGGATCATGCAATCAGACGTGAGGCATAATTCGCCTCTGACTCACCCGGGATTTCTGCCGTGGATTTGATCTGTAAAAACAATTTTTACTCAATAAAATGGCAGAAATGTGTAGTCACACTCCAAATGCATTTTAACACATATCAGTGGAAAATATTGAGATTTACTTTTTTTGGTCCTCCCCTGACCGCACGTCACTGACTCCAGACTGTAGTCAGCCTTCCAGAACAGACACACAAAAGACACACCCGCTGAGAAACCGACCCTGGTAATTGGCGACTCTGTTTTGCGCTACGTGTAGCCGACTCCAGCGACCATAGTTAAGTGCATTCCGGGGGCCAGAGCAGGCGACATAGAAGCCATCTAAAGCTGCCGGCGAGAATGTTTAATCGCATGTCATCGCTTCGGAGCTGGCTGTCACGGTGGTGCCCCGAAAACCAGGTGTCCATTGTAGACAATTGGAACAGTTTTTGTGGAAAGCCTGGTCTGATTAGGAGAGACGTGTCCATCCCACCCGGGATGGTTCCCCTCTCATTTCTGGTAACTTGGCCAAATTTATTAGACCCAAATTGACCTGGCAAACCAGGGTCCAGTGGTAAATCAACCCTGGCAAACCAGGGTTCACCTCTCTGTTACTTCCATAGAACCCTCATCCATCAACAATAACATATTTAACACTATAGAGGTAGTCTCTGTTCCATTGTTCACCAAGCACAGAGCAATGGAGCGATCAATCACCATCATCTCATTAAAATGAATACCAAAGCATAAATAGAAGAAACTAACAGCACAATTAAATGTGGACTATTAAATATTAGATCTCTTTTGTGTAAATCCCTGTTAGTGCATGACCTGATAGCGGATCACCACATTGATTTATTCTGTCTTACTGAGACCTGGCTTCAGGAGGAGGAGTATGTTATCTTAAATGAATCTACTCCTCCTACCCATAACCAGCTATCATATTCCTCGTGTTACTGGTCGAGGAGGGGGAGTGGCAGCAATCCATCACTCCAAGTTACTAATTAATCCTAGACCCAAACATGACTCTAGTTCATTTGAAAGCCTGATTCTTGGCATCACCCATCTGAACCAGAAGGCAGAAAAGCCACTTTTGTTTGTAGTTGTATATCGGCCCCCTGCTCAGCCACATTCAGAGTTCCTATCTGAGTTCTCTGACTTCTTATCTGACTTTGGTCCTCACAACAGATATAGTCATTATTATTGGAGACTTTAATATCCATGTAGATGTTATAAATGACAGCTTTAGAAATGGCTTCATTTCATTACTTGAGTAAGTTGATTTCCTTTAACAGATAAACCAACCAACTCATAGCTTCAACCACACCCTCGATCTAATTCTGACTTATGGTGTTGAGGTAGAACATGTGTCAGTGTTCCCTCAGAACCCACTCCTGTCAGATCATTCTTTGATCACTTTTACATTTATGATTAAGGCTTCTTCTATGCTCAGAGCACAGTCTTACTATAGCAAATGTCTTTCAGATAATGCTGTTGGAAGTGATCCCTGTGCTAATCCCAGGACCACCAAGTGCTTCTCTGCAGAGGTTGACTCTATTGCTGAAAGTGCAGCAGCCTCACTGAGAATCACGCTTGATTCTGTTGCCCCCCTGAAAAAGAAAAGAGTAAATCAGAGGAGGTGTGCCCCCTGGTATAATTCACATATTAGGACCCTCAAGCAGAAAGTGCGAAGACTAGAAATATTTATCTGATAGATACCAGTTTGCCCATGTCCATGGTGTTCCCTCCTCATACAGTAGGGTTAGCCATGGAGTTCCTCAAGGTTCTGTACTCGGACCAATCCTCTTCACATTGTACATGCTTCCCTTAGGGAACGTTATTCGGCAGCATGGGATAAATTTTCATTGTTATGCTGATGACACTCAGCTCTATTTATCCATGAAACCCGAGGAGACAGAGAAGTTAGTGAAGCTCCAGACCTGTTTTAAAGACATAAAGTCTTGGATGTCTTCAAATTTCCTTCTCCTTAACTCAGGAAAAACTGAGGTCATGGTGTTTGGTCCTGAATCTCTCAGGGATAGATTAGATCTCATGATCACTCTAGATGGCATCTTCTTAGCATCTAGTCTCTCTGTGAGGAATCTTGGAGGAACTTTTGACCAAAATCTCTCCTTCAACTCACACATTAAAACAGTCTCTAAAAGTGCCTTTTTTCACCTGAGGAATGTCACAAGGATTAGAAAACTACTGACCTAACATGATGCTGAAAGGTTAGTCCATGCATTTGTTACTTCCAGGCTGGACTATTGTAATTCTTTATTATCAGGGTGTCCAAACTCCTCTTTAAGAAGCCTCTCCAGCTGATCCAAAATGCTGCAGCCAGAGTTCTGACAGGTATTGACAAAAGAGATCACATTACTCCTGTACTGGTGTCTCTTCATTGGCTGCCCGTTAAATTTAGAATAATTTTTAAAAGCCTTCTTTTGACCTACAAGGTCCTCAGAGGCCTAGCTCCATCCTACCTGGAGGAGCTAGTGACACCTTATCATCCCAATAGGCTGCTCCGTTATCAGAATGCTGGTTTACTTGTGGGCCCCAGAGTCTTGAAAGGTAGAATGGGGGGCCGAGCCTTTAGCGACCGGGCACCCCTGCTGTGAAACCAGCTCCCTGTCCTGGCACGGGAGGCTGACTCCATCTCTACTTTTCAAATCAATCTGTTTTTATATAGCGTCTTTTACAATCAAAATTGTTTCAAGGCACTTTCCAGAATCCCAGGGCCTACCCCAGACAAGCAACAGTGGCAAGGAAAAACTCCCCTTTAACAGGAAGAAACCTTGAGCAGGACCAGGCTCATGTAGGGGGCCCTCCTCCTGATGGCCAGCTGGGTAGAAAGAGAGGAAAAAGGGGAGGACAGGTAGAGGATAGAATAGAGAGGAGAGGAGAGGAGAGGAGAGGAGAGGAGAGGAGAGGAGAGGAGAGGAGAGGAGAGGAGAGGAGAGGAGAGGAGAGGCATAGAGCATAGAAATACATACAAAAATACTTTATATTGAATTTAATTGAATTGAATTGAATAAGCTGCCAGTTGAGTGGGTCAGCGGGGTCAGAGGCCATCATGCAGCTCTGAAGGTGGCGATACCTGTAAATGAATACAGAAGGAGGTGGGGGCAGAAAAACTACACAAGAATCAGCATAACTAGTCTGTTTGATGAGGAGGAGGAGAAGAGAGGAGAGGAGAGGAAACCATGACCCAGTGGGGTGACAGAGGCCTGTCAGGTGATCATGTTTCTGGACCCCGGCAGCCTTGGCCTATAACAGCATAGCTAAGATGTTAACCTAATGATTAGACGACCCCCTAAGTATGATAATTTGTCTGTCTATGATAGTAACTGGAACTACAGAATTAGTAACAACAAGCTTTTTCAAAGAGGTAGGTTTTAAGTCTGATCTTAAAAGTAGAAATGGAGTCAGCCTCCGGTACCTGGACAGGGAACTGGTTCCATAGCAGGGGGGCTGGTAGCTAAATGCTCGGCCCCCCATTCTACTCCTAGAGACTCTGGGATCCACAAGTAGACCAGCATTCTGAGAGTGGAGCGGTCTATTGGGCTGGTAAGGTGTCACTAGCTCCTCCAGGTAGGATGGAGCTAGGCCTCTGAGGACCTTGTAGGTCAAAAGAAGGGTTTTAAAAATTATTCTAAATTTAACGGGCAGCCAATGAAGAGACGCCAGTACAGGAGTAATGTGATCTCTTTTGTCAATATCTGTCAGAACTCTGGCTGCAGCATTTTGGATCAGCTGGAGGCTTCTTAAAGAGTTGATTGGACACTCTGATAATAAAGAATTACAATAGTCCAGCCTGGAAGTAACAAATGCTGATCTAATCTATCCCTGAGAGGTTCAGGACCAAACACCATGA